>NC_136267.1:44411755-44641755 GCF_964187855.1 Myxine glutinosa
GGTGTACTTACTTTTTCCACATGCGAAATTTGCATTTATGTTTATTTAAATTATACAATGGACTCCAAAATGTAAATGTTTCATGATATTTGTTATATTATATCACCTTTATCTATCAATATTGTTGAAATGATTATTGTTGAATATTGTCAAAACTTTACATGGGGTGTACTTACTTTTTCATGTGACTGTATGTCCTTTCATCTCCCTCGTCATGACATCTCCCACCTCCCATTGGAAACCTTCATTCATCGTCATCGTCATTAACGTTGATACCTCCCGACTGAAATCACCCTGTAAAACCACCCTGCAAGAACACATAAAAAACACAAAAGGTACACATAAAAAACACAAAAGATACACTTAAAAACACAAAAGGTACACATAAAAAACACAAAAGGTACACATAAAAAACACAAAAGGTACACATAACCTCCCCCCTGTAAAGTACACATAATTAACTAAAACAGGGGATTTGATTATTTTATTCCCACCACATGAAAATCATTATTTCAAAGAATACTATGCGATGCATGTCGCAGTGAGACAGCGGAAGGATAAATGAACCAAAGGACGGAACATCGATCTTTCTCAAAGGAGAAAAAGGCAATGCAGGAAGCGAGAGAGCTACGTTGTCTACGGGACCAATGAGGAGATGTTGTGTCGACCAATGTTAACATCTATATGTTAGTCGAACTTTCGACATGCCAGGGACCAATGAGCAGATGCCGCGAGTGAGCGGGAAAGACCCCAAGCCACGCCTGCGCTGGTCCTAATTTAAGGCAGACATGCGCTAGGAGAGATCCGGAATTACTTGGAAGAGAGAGCCATTTAGAGAGCCAGAGCCACTGGGAGGAGAGATAGGGGGCCGCTGAAGGAGAGGGAGGGAAGGAGACAGCGTCAAGGGGCACCGAGACAGCGCCACTGAAGGGGCTGAGGCAGAACCACTGCTCAAATGATTGATGTCCTTTCCTAAATTGGTCTGAGATAGGTATAAGCATAGCTAGACGGGAAGTTGTCCCCCTGTGATTGGCTCCGGTTTAGCCAATAACCATTCACAGTTCCCTCAGCCGTACTAAATAGACAGGTGGTTATTGAGGGCGTAGCCCCTAGTTAGGTTGCCGTGCCAACAGGAAGGTATCATGTAAGAACAGAATGTAACCCTGCCAGGCTGGTAATTCTAAGTCAAGCGGCTGCACCCGTATATTCGCGACCCAACGGACCGCGGAGTTATTTGAAGACCGGTGGCCTACAGATGTTGAAGAGCGGGGCTAACCAGAGAGCTTCCCACGCTTAACGATTAAGGTTTCTGGCTTGAGATTGCAAGGTCTAGAGTTCAAACTCCTGTCATGCCATTGAATTAACACAAGATGGGGTTGACTCAGCCTGTCATCCTTCCGAGGTTGGCAAAATTAGTAGCAGCTTACTGGAATGAATGAGGCATTTGGGTATCCTGCATCAGAGTAGCAACGCATCCAAGATTGTGTCCAATAGTCTAGAAACTGCTTCGGCAGCCTTATGCATCGTCACGGTGCAAAAAGGAGTGGTCATCATAAACATTATCATCATCAACCCTTGAACATTACACTAACTGGTTGCAAAAGGTCAATTAACGCAAGGGCAGTGCTTGGGCTGAGACAGAGGCCTGAGGAAGTCTGTTGGTAACAGATGAAATATTGATTGAGGCTAAATCTGCTCAGCCCTGTTTGTTACAAAACTACAGAGTAGCACTTCTGGCAATTTGTTGGTTGGCGTATTTTTTTGTTATTTTCTTCTTCAAATAAATATTAGTACCCGCCCTACTCACTAGCAGAGTACCCGCCCTACGAGCGACCTTGATCTAAGCATGCAACACGTTCCTTTGACACATACCTTTATTTGGGCAGTGTATACGCAATTGACTGCTCCCTCAATCGCTCCCGAAAATAAAATAAAAATAACCCAGGTTACGTGTATGAAGAAAAAACATGCCGACTGCGAATAATTCAAAACACCTCTCAGCAATGGAAAACGTGGGGACAGGAATACTGTACTGTAAAGGGTGGAGGGTCTTGTAATACCCTCTCCCACCTGCAGGTGGCGCTACACGATACACATTTACATAGAGAATTTGCAGCCAACCCCAAGACCACTGGAAAAGATAAAAGCACCCCTATACATTAATTGGGGGCATGCTGACACGATGTAGCAAGTTTGGATGTAATTGGGCCACAAGTGTAGGAGGAGTAGCGTGACAAACACTGGTCTATGAATTATAGCAAGGATCGAGATTTAAGGCTCAAGGAGAATCTGTTACATACAATAACTTGTAAGTACACAAATGGGAGTTATGAGGCACATCAATGCAGTTTAAGGAGTTTGAACCTGGGAACCTCATCTTTCGGACAAATGATGAATTGCGAAAGATGATGGGAATCGATCCTGTGATGGATGTTGTGAAGAGAAACAGGTTGAGATGGTTTGGTCATGTGTTGAGGAAGGATTAAAGTGACTGGGTGAGCAGAGTGATGAAAATGAATGTAGAAGGAAGTAGAGGACGGGGAAGACCGAGAAAGACTTGGCTAAAGGTGGTGGAAGAAGAAATGCGGGCAAGGGGGTTAACAAGGGGAGATGCAGAAAATAGGGCAATATGGAGAAGATTGTCATGGGGACCGCAAGGCTAACCCCCGCTCTAGCAGGGAAAATGGCCTTAAAATGCCTGTTGTTGTTGTTGTTGGACCTGGGAACCCATGATCACGAGCAATCGAACGACCATGAATAATTAAGATAGTCATATTGATTATAAAAGCCACATGACCATGAAAAATTATATACAGGTGCAAGAAAGTGTTGTGCAGAATGCCAGTTAAAAACAAATCTCACTTTGCTCCAGTCACGCTGTCTTGTGTTGTCCACCTGGGAAGCAGAGGATAGGCAGTAGTCAGCAAGAAATACGTGAACCATGGAAGACATATATTCTATACACATTGCAAATGTACGATGTAAGAGAACATCGACGACACTTAGTGTATACTTTAGTCTCCTTGATTATTATCAACAATCAGTCCTGTTTAGTATCCTTCAGTCTCAAGGAGAATGGTTCGTGAATACACATCTTTTAAATGCAAGCAGCAGGATCGCTCTAGAGGTTCCGGCTTAGTGCGCGAGGATAAGCACATCTGCTCTAAAACGACCTCTGACATGAAGTCACATTGTAAATTTGTCTCAACAACAGTTGTCAACTTTTATCTTCACTATGGAGCACTGTACATCTTCCCATGTCTTCTTGGACATTTACCTTGTGCCTTCGTATCAATTGCATGTTTGCGTGGGGTCTCCCTTGTGGAATCCTGTGTTAATCGGCCTCAACCGTTAAATTATCTTGCTCTTCCTCTTTTCCCACTGCCCAAGTCGTGATGGGCACCTTGTTAGGTCTGTCTCTGGGTTAGTTTTCTTCCAATTAAAAGCAAGTTGTGAAATCGAAAATTGCAGTTGACATCGGTTTTTCCTTTTCACAAACGGCCTGATCTGTGCTGGCCACTCAACTTTATATATGCCGCTGGTTCTTTCTCAAGAATAGAAGCAGGCCCTAAATCACAAGCAAGAGGGTGCGTCTTTGGACACATCTCTGACATTCTATACAGTCTGCATGGAACACTGCTCTGCTTGCCAAGTTTTCTGCTTGTGGATACAGGGTGACATTCCTTCTTGAATTGTGGACTTGCTTGACACTCGTGGCTCTCAATGGAATCCTTTAATCGATCTCAGTCGGACCTTAAATGCCGCCAAGGCAACATCTTTGGCTCAGTCCTGTTTCTAGTGCACATTACTGACCTATTCTTGCTCTAGAAACCCTCTTTTCCCCTTATCACGTGATTCTGCATTCGGCTGTACAATATCACATCCGACTGATAGGCCAGCAGGAATACCTTCCCTCTTTGTACCTGGAAACCATTAGAGGTTGGTTTCACACTTGAAGAGTCAAAATAATCCATTATCTCTTTCCACAATCAACGACTCAGAGGTTCAGTCTCTTGATATTCTGGATCACACCATCAACTACAATCTCTCCTGGGCACAACATGCATCAAAAGGCCTCCAAAACCAGCTGCAGACCGAGTATATCCTCTCTACTGCCAAGCTCTTCGGTAATAAATCTGAACTTCACGCACACAATGCCTTTGTCCATAGCTCAATGGAGTACTAGTCTCCCATAAGGGCTGGTGTCACTTCTTCACACTTTTCTCTTCTGGATGTTGTGGAATCCAAAGCTCTCAACCTCATTGACATCTCCCACAAAGAAGTAGAAGCACAGAGCCAGTTGTTCCCTCATCGTGGACAGGTTCTTGGCCTCATTGTTTACTACCACCTCTGCTCAGGTCTTATAACCTCTTTTCTTTCATCCCTCTCTCCTTCCTCCAGGTCACATTTTCTTCCAGCAACTCCATCATTGTGAACCTCAAAAGATCCAAGCTTATTGCCCAACTCGACTCCTATGTTCCTCTTTTCGCCCACTTTTGGATTTTCCTTTCTCGGTCTGTTCCAATGCACTCTTCTTTCCAGGGCATCAAGTCGGTAGAGTACCACAATCCAAAATCTTCATTCATCCTTTGTCTTGATCTTTTATACCTTCATTACTGCTCCTCATCTGCTTATGCGTGGTTGTATTTCCTTTCCTTTTCTCTCTCCTTGTTCTCATCCGTCTCCATGTTGTATCGGCGAATTGTCTTACTGTCAGTACGTTGCTTTTATGCCTTCTGTCACCTTGTTCCTCCATTATATTAGTGTAGATTTTGTCTTCGAAAAAGCATGGCATTGCATTTGTGGCCCTTCATTGCGGTTCATTGATAACCACATGGTTTAAGAGTTACATTTTGCATTCCTTGTTCCCTTTGTAAGTACTTGTCAATTTTATTGGTTATAAAACAGCTTTGCCTTCTAAATATTACTTGGCAGATAGACATAGGCCAATAAGTTTGCAATATATCTTCAATAAGTGTGAATAAATAACTAGAGGTTCCAGGGAACCTGAACTCAACTGGTCTATATCAATATGGTTAGAATATGCATAATAGAACCACAAACTATATAGTTTATATGTGCGTTTATATGTGCGTTTATATGTGTGTTTTCAAATATCTTTAAGTGGCAAAAGGCACAAGTTTCATCAAATTTGATCAGTATATGTGAATTTTAGAGCTTGGACGTCGTCCAAACTGATGTTTATGGGTCAAGTCATGTCATAGGTCACGACGAGGTCATTTTTCGGACATCGTCAAAACCCGTAATATACAGACTTGGCATTTAATATGGAATATTTTTTTTGTGGGGGTGAACTTACCTTTCAAGATGACTTAGAACCAAAAGTTCATTGGAATTATGTTGAAATTATTCTAGATTTTGTTAGTGACCTTTAAAAGAAACAAAAACCACATTTGACATTTCGAAGCAAATAAATTGATCCTTGAAAGTGATGTAAACTGATATCGAACTCAATTCACGGACATTATTGTGTTAAACTTCTGTACGTTTTCCAGAAGTATCTCTTTATTTTGCTCATTACCCAAATTTTTTTTCAACAAAAACAAAAGCTAAATTATGACTGGGATTACGGACAGTAAAATTACAGTTCAGTACTTCGTGTAACCCCCACGAGCATTCAGGAGAGCACGTACACGTCGAGGCATGCTGTTCACGAGATTTGCCAAGGTTTGGACAGGAATCGCTTGCCATGCAGTGACAATCGTCTGCTGCAATTCACGCACAGAGGTAGCCTGCTGGTCCAAGTTGTCGATTTGACGCATTAATTCTGCCCACAAGTTCTCTACCGAATTCATATCCGGGGACATGGCAGGCCACTCCATATGCTCTACACCACGGTCAGCAAGAAAGTGTTGGATCATGCGAGCACGATGAGGCCATGCATTGTCATCTTGGAAGACAAAGTTTCCTCGAAAGGCTGCACGAGCAAATGGAAGTAATGTTTCTTCCAGAATGTCCCTGTACTTGAACTGGTTCAGGTTTCCATTCAGAACAACCAGGTCAGTTTTGCCCCCTGCATGAAAAACAGCCCAAACGGTCACCCCACCACCCCCAGCTTGGACTCTTGGCACTATACAATCTTCGTTGTGGGCTTCATGCACTTGTCTGCACACTCGGACGCGGCCATCTTGACGATAGACCAGAAATCTAGACTCGTCACTGAAGGTCACGTGATTCCAGTGTCCTGGCTGCCATTGACGGTGCTCTCTGGCCCACTGTAATCGGCGCTGGCTGTGTTGTCTGGTCAGACGTGGCTTTCTCAGGGGACGCCTGGCACGATAGCCTGCATGAACCAGTCGTTGGTTGACTAGCCTTCTGGATACAGGCACATTTGTCTGTTGCTGCCACTCAGCCCGAAGCCGATTAGCTGAGTTGGTACGGCCATTGCAGACTAACCGGTGCAACTGGCGATCATCTCTCCTTGTGGTTCTGCGTGGACGTCCTGGCCTCGGTATTGGAGTAGGGACACCCCTCTGAGCATTTCGTTTCAGGATCTTTGACACCTGACCTTGAGTGATGCCATACTGCCGAGCAATAGCACGCTGTTTCATGCCAGAATTTCGTAAAGCCACCACTCAATGACAAACAACATTGTCAAGTTGACGGACCATCTCAAGAGGAAGCGGCAATAACTTTTGTAGACGTGCAGCAGTTGTTTTCCACTAATACAGAACGCAACAACCCTTATATACCCGAATGTGAAGCCAATCGTCAAATGTACCTGTCCTTACATTTTGTCACGCCACCTTTGATATAATCCTGTTATTGACTTCTTGCTGCGAAAGACAATCAGTGACATGGTTCTTTCAACAAAGACATCACCGAATGGTAAAATAAACTCACCAGATTGATATACTGAGTTCAGAAAGTAAACCCAAGTCAAGAAGAAAAAAAAATTCCATATTAAATGCCAAGTCTGTATGTGTTGAGGTTTGTTACATACTGTCTACACACCAAGTTTCAGCCTTCTAGCTACATTAGGAAGTACCAGATTGACAAAAATTGATTTTTCAATATGGCCGCCCTGCCGTGCCCATTTTTTGGCGTGCAACGCCCAAATGCAATCCCAAACTAGTTTACGTCTTAAAGATGCTGCATAACAAGTTTCATCAAATTTTATCAGTATTTGTGACTTTTAAAGCGTAGACGTCGAATTGTTTACAGACAGACAGACAGACGACGGACACTGGGTGTCGACAAAAACTCAGCTGGACATAGTCCAGTTGAGTTAATAAATAAATCAGTCTTTTCGTCTCTCCAATTATGGCAATTTTGAGGATCTGATGTCAGCTCTTCCAGCGAAAAATATTCCTCTCTTGAGTGCACTCATCGTGACATCAGTGTTGCTTTTATCACCACAACTCACACCATCACGATTTGTGGCAAATGCAAAAGATTATACAAATGTTTAAGGGAAAAGTGAATGCAAAACAATGCACAAAAATATGGAAAGGAAACAGAGAGGACGCATTGGTACGATATAGTCCGTGGGCTGAGTAGGGTTTACATGCACCCCCCCCACAACTTAACTTCCCGGGTATGTCCATGTACCCCCCACCCTAGGGGTTAGGAAAAACCATGTTAACAGAAAAAAAACATTCCCAAGGTACCTCCCACGCATATTTTGATGTTACCCCCCCTGTGTCAGTGATTTCCGAAAATTAGGGGTAGGCGAAATTCAAATGGCCATAACGTTTTACCTCGTCATCCTATGGTTGCATATGACCCCTCAAAATGTTTGTCCTGTGATACTCTTTACAATGATATGTGTTATATGCAAATGAGGTCACTAATGAGGTCACCAGAGGTCAAACTATGAGGGAATGAGTTTTTTTTCTGTTAACATGGTTTTTCCTAACCCCTAGGGTGGGGGGTACATGGACATACCCGGGAAGTTAAGTTGTGGGGGGGGGGGGTGCATGTAAACCCTACTCAGCCCACGGACTAATAGGTAGATGAGCATGATGTCAACGTAGCTGCAGTATAAAATGTAAGGGTGGGTTAAGATTATTAGGGTTATGATTAGCGTTAAAGTTATTGCAAAGATTAATAAGTATTTTTTAAATGACGAAAAAACTCACGGTCTTCGTTCAGGGTCTACATCACAAAAAGTAATGGATGCAACAGGGTAATGACGTCGAAAGAACAACCTGTAAAAGAGGCGTAGCATTAATTACAGCTTTCCCTGTCATTCCAGTACAGACAGGTTATTATGCTCAAGAAGGCAGAAACATTTAGCGCACAAAATAAATTTTGGTGTAGAATAGCAAAGTCAGGATGAGGCACAGAAATAGAATGGGAGAGTATACATTAAAGACAACTTGTAGAGGAATAGGTGTGTGTGGTAGGGTTGTTGTTGTTTTTGTATGCTGCTCTGCTGGTTGCATCATTTCTCTGGAAGCGCATTTGTACTGCTGATGCAGTGCCCAAATTACCAGTGAGCTGAAGGTCATGTGATCTTCCACACAGAGCAGAGTACTCAATTTGCCAACCTCAGAAGGTTGAGTCAAGTCAAGTCAAGTCAAGTCAACTCAGTACAAGCTGAGTCAACTCCCCGGTGTTAATTCAACGATCGACGGGGATTCAAACTCAGGATCCTACGATCCCAAGCCGGCACCCTAACTGTTAAGCCAACACCAGGCTTTGTGGTATGGTGATGGAGCATCATCGCCCAAAACTCAATCCAAACTAAACTAGAAAGCATCTGAAAATGTCAAGCCTGTCTGTGCCGTTTGTATTCAAATGTCTTCTTCTTCTTCTGTATGCTCAAAATAACACAAACAGTTTTTTTAAAATCCAAATTGAAAATTGATGATTTTACGCAACCATAACCTTTGACCTGTTGATCTAAAAAAAACAATCGGCTTCTAGCTTTTGCTTGGTGAACCAATTCAGTGACCCAATATGCAAATTCTTAAAATTTCAGATCAATCGGATGAAAATTGATGGTTTTTTGCGACGCTAACCTTGGACCTTTTGACCGAATTATTAATTTGCCTTCTCCATATCGTACTATAATTCACCAAATGTCCGTCCGTCCGTTCAAAGGTACCGCAAAAACGGCTGAACCGATCGCAACAATATTTTGGGTGGGTATTCCTGGGACCCCTTGGAGTAAAATAGGCTGTATTGTTTTTCCAATTTTTTTTCCAAGTTTTCCTGTTTTTCCAAACACAATGGAATAATATTTACCGATATGAACAGTGATGTGGCTTTTGTTGAAATTCTACGTACCAGGAGAGAGTAGATCAACTCCTGACGAACTCTTCCGATATAAACGCGCGGCTCCGAAGTAACGTGGCAGCGTGTGCAAAGCGACTGAGAAACAGGTGTAGCGGCCGCTTCCGTGTTACAGATTCGGTGCGCTCTCTTCACACACAACCGTGCGACTGAGAAAGACGTGTCGCGGCCGCTTCTGTTTTGCAGAATTCAATCTTTTTTCAAAATGGGCGCCATGTACTGTTTAGATTTTGATGATTTGCGTGTGATATGATTCAACGGATGTTTATATGAATCGTTTAAAATAAAAAAAAGCCTCAAATTTCTGATATTTTGCCTTTTCATATGGGCTTCCCAATTGAAGCCCCGCCCATAGGGTGGGTACCGACCGTTGCTCGTTCTCATAACAGAGGTTTGTTGAAAATTTGATGAGAAAACTCCATTGGCAAATTTAAATTTCAGGTAAATTGGATGAAAATTTATGATTTTAGGTGATGCTGATCTTTAACCTTTTCACATTTTGACAGAATTATTAACTTTCCTTCTCCATATTCTCATAATAAAGCTTTGTTGAAAATTTGATGAGAAAACTCAAATGGTAAAAAAGTTACGGCCCGGACAGATACACAGACAGACAGACCCGCAAGTGATTACAAAACCCCATCTCCTGCTGTGCAGGGTACGGGCTGGTAAGAAAACTTCACAAACTGATCCATGGATCATGATCCCTTACTGAAACGGAGGTGTATAGCTTGAGACCTGGGAGGGCTCCGTTCCACCTTCTGAAATTCAAATTTGGATTTTACAACACACACACACACACACACACACACACACACACACACACACACACACACACACACACACACACACACACACACACACACACACGCACATACACTACCGGTCAAAAGTTTAGGTACACCCAACATTTAAAAATATTTTACTGTTTCATGTGCAAAATGGACATAAGATGTGAACAAAATTCTTACCAAAGATAAATCTGCTTATCTACTGATAATATATTGTGCTTCAATGCATCTTTCTTGTGTGAAATGTAGGTTTAAAGCAATTTTTGGAAATAGGTCGAAAAGTGCAATACAACATCTAAACTGAAACGTGAAGTCAATGTTATAAACTTTTCATGTAAGGAGCAAAAACTGTTTACAAATACTCTGCGCTGTGTGGAATGAATGTTTGTTCTTAGTTTCTTCATCATGTGCAATATCTATTATGTTTACATAATAGATATTGCACAGAAAAATGTTTACAGAAAGGCCGGCCATACAATCTAATGACTGTGGTTTTTTTTGTTTCAGATTGCATGAACATGGGTGCCAAAGTTCAGCTAACGCCAGAAAAAAGACAGGCAATTGTAACTTTGAGAAAAGAAGGCCAATCCTTGAGAAAAATTGCAAAACAATTACAAGTGTCAGTAAATGCAGTTGCTTGTGCCATTAAACGACATTATGAAACTGGTAAAAATGCGGATATAAAACGTTCTGGTCGACCAAGAATCACAACAGAATCGTAGGACAAGTAATCCGAGTCACCAGTCTGCGCAACAGACGTCTCACAGCACCGGAAATTAGAGCTTAGCTAAACACCTCCAGCATTGCAACTGTTTCAAGGCCTTCTTTTCTAAGTTACAATTGCCTTTCTTTTTTCTAGCATTAGCTGAGCGTTGGCACCCATGTTCATGCAATCTGAAACACAAAAACACTCATTAGATTGTATGGCCGGCCTTTCTGTAAACATTTTTTGCAACACCTGGCAATAATAGACATTGCACGTGATGAAGAAATAAAGAACAAACATTCATTCCACACAGAGCAGAGTATTTGTAAACAGTTTTTGCTCCTTACATGAAAAGTTTATAACATTAACTTCACGTTTCAGTTTAGATTTTGTATTGCACTTTTCGACCTATTTCCAAAAATTGCTTTAAACCTACGTTTCACACAATAGTGGGGGGGCCAATGTAGCAGATTGAAATGCCCGGTGAAATTGCTTGTTAATTTTTGGACACTGGTTGGGCTGTCTTTAGGGATGATATAAGTTCTAGAAAAAATATGTCTCCAATTGTTTCAAGTTCTTTATGGCGGCCATTTTGGATTTTCAAAATGGCGGATGTCGAAAACGTAAAATTCCATTATCTTGGCTTCTAAATGACCTAGAGTTTCGATTCTGGTGTCCAGTTGTACATTTTTGGGGATAGAGAATTGAATGAAACCTTCTTTAATAACCTACAAGGGATAAAAATAGGTTTTTATGGCACAGCCGAACCAGTGTCCAAAATCTAACTTAATGCACATCTATCTTAATTGTTATTTGTTATTTGTATGTTCCAGATTCGTGACCCTGAGCTATGATGGAGCCAAAAAGCAAGAAAACCAAGAAAGAAACTGATTTCACACTTTGCATTCAGTGCCAGGATCCCCAAGGTGCACTAGTGACTGAGCCAGCACTGGGCTCATATGCAAAGTTTCTCCAGTTCATCCAGGAGAGGGCACGATATGGTGATGCCGACTTCAAACAGATCAGCGAACGATTAAGCTGTTTCACTGCCACTGACTTGAGGAACAATAAAGCAAAGTGGCACCGGGCATGTTATGGATCTACATGCAACACTGCTCACCTGGAGCGTGCTAGAGTTCGCCACCAGAAAGCCTGCGAACATGGCGACACCCAGCATCTTCATAAGAGGTGTGGACGTCCTTCTTCTGCACCTGCCGCTGCAAGTACCTCAGGTTCTACGCAAGACGAGACTCTTCACTTCACACGTTCATCATCAACTCCATTCAACAGAGACCTTTGTTTCTTCTGTCAAGAGGTCACTAAGGAAAGTGTACATGTTGTATGCACGTTCAACGCAGGTAAACAGCTGAAGAAAGCTGTTGAAGAAGGCAGCAACCACAAGTGGAAAGTTCAGCTGAGTGCTGCCATCAGTGCACATGATGCTCATGCGATCGACGTCAAGTATCATCTCCCATGCTGGGTGCAGAATGTCCAACGTGCTCCCAAGAGTGGGACATCAAGTGATGACAAAGAACACATACTGCAAGAAACTAATGTTATCAAAATAGCCGCAGACATTGAGTTTGTCAGCCTTGTTCGCTCTCTACTCCAAGCTGGTGAAATTCTCAACATGTCTGACCTGAAGTCGGTTTACTCCAGGATTCTTGACAATAATGGTGTGCACAATGTCCCATCACCTACTACCCAAGGCATGAAGGAGAAAATCAACTCTCACATTGATGACGTTCACTTCATGAAACCAAAACGTCGAAACGAGTCAGACTGTGTATTCTCCACTGCCGTGCGTGATGCAGCTGTCGAAGATGCAATGACGAAGACAAATGAAAAAAACATCGAACAACTGTTTGAGAGTGCCTCTGTTCTCCGCAGTGCCATTGCTTGTCAGAACAAGCACCCATGGCAATTTGAAGGAGAAATGAACACTGATGATGCTGAAAAGCATGTACCCAAAGTACTCTATGCTTTCCTCCGCTGGCTACTGGAAGGACCAGCCACGAGCATTGAGCCAGAGACTATGCGCTCAGCCACTATTCATCGAGATGTTATAACCATCAGTCAGAACATCATGTACGGCTACAAGTCAAAACGCCAAGTCACGTACAAGCCCAAAGAGCCAGATGCACCATTCCGCCATCGCTTAGAATGGCCACAGCAGCTTGCCGTTGCCATTGTAGTCCATCAGTCCACCAGAAACAAGAAGCTTCTGGATTTCCTGCATGGGTTCGGTCTGTCTGTTGATTATAGTCGGATCTTGCGGTTGGAGACACAGCTGGCCAACTCAGTCATAGAGTCTACGACAGAACAGGGTGTATACTTTCCAAGAACCATGCGCATAGGGACGTTTGTCTTCTTTGCAGTGGACAACAGTGACTTCAATGAAGACACACCTGATGGGAAGCGGACACTCCATGCTACAGCCTGGGCACTCTACCAACGACGGGAACATGCACCCTCCACAGATGAACATAGAACACTGACACTACATGACCGAAAGGCCAGACACTGCTCACTCAAGGTTCTGACTGCTCCAGACTTTGTTCCTTGCCAAGCACCAAACAAACAATCTGCCACAGGTACCACGTATAGCTTCAAGACACGGTCAAACCCAGATGTCACCAAGCCGTACTCTGCGACGGACACAGTGTGGCTACTTTCACGCACAATCATGCGAACAGCTGAAGCTGAGGACGTACAAGACGACATCATCCCACCAGATGACCAGCTGCAAGCTGCAGAACCCCAGCATGCTGACCCTGTTGGGTCACTCGTCCACGATCCAAAACAACCACCTGGCAGTAGGATCAAGCATCACGATATCCCAACTTGGACAGCCTACAACTCACTGCTCTCCTCTTCGAAGCCTCTGACAGAGGTCAACGCCCTGCCATTGGTAGCAGCACCAGCCCATGAATGGCAAACACTGATAACAGTCTTGAAACAGACACAGCAAATCAACTGCATGGTCATGGGTCCCGATAGGAAGACAGTGATCACCTTAGACATGGCCCTGTATGAGCGAGCCAAACAGCTGGAGATGACCAGAGATGACTGCAAAGGCAAGTGGGTACTGCGACTAGGGGAGATGCACACTGTGATGGCTGCACTGAGGGCTGCTGGGAATGCCATAGAGGACAGTGGTCTTGACGAGGCTTGGTCTGAGGCTGATATCTATGGCCCAACAACGACCAGACAAATACTGGAAGCCAAGCACATGAAGAGGGCTTTGGAGGCCCACATCACCACTGTCCAAGCCCTCTTCGACCTCTATGTGGACGAATTCTTCCAAGAGCATCCCCATCTGAGGGGCCCATGTACCCAGTCAGCACAACAGGTTGCCCAGAGCTGTCATCTACACAACCGAGAGGAGATGACAAGCGCGCAGAACAACATGCTAGCTGTCCTCGAGTCAAACGAAGTCCTGGAGGCCATGGCAAAGTTTGATGAGAGGAAAGAAGCCAAGAGTCCACTGTTCAAGTTTGTGCGACGCTACATGCGGATGATAATGCTGATATACACATTCATCCGTGCCACCCGTGATGGACAATTTGAGCTTCACCTGTCTTCACTGGATGAGATGTGCATATACTTCTTTGCACATGACAAACAGAAATATGCCAGGCTGACTCCCCGGTACCTTGCAGAGATGAAGGCCCTGAAGATGACAGATCCAGGGATCTACCAAGAGTTCATGGATGGGAACTTCAGTGTCCATAAGAATGAAATCCCCTTCTGTGCTGTAGGTGTGGACCATGCACTGGAGCACATCAACAGGATCATGAAGGTGACAGGGGGTATTGTGGGCATTACCCAGAATGCCAGTGCCCACGAAAGGTTCTTTCTGACAGCACCAGAGCTGAGTAGGCTTGCTGAAGAAGCCCGTCAGATGGCTGGCTCACAATCAGCTACACGCAAGGAGCACCACGACCTATCAACCACAGTCTGGGCTCGGCAGGAAGACAGCATTCGTCGACTGAAGAATGTGATCAGAGAGTCCATGAATCCCATGACGCATGAGGGTGAAGACCTGACGACTATCATCACCAAGGTGGTGATGCCAGCTGAAGTACAGAAGGATGTCTGCAACCAAGATGAGATTGGTCAGAAAGCGTATAACACGTTTGTTGCAGAGCGCATCAACACAAATGAAATCAACCTTTGGGCCAGAATGGGAAAGGTCAAACTGAAGATGTGGAAGAGTGCCAGGAAAGCTGTGAAGCACAAACTGGCAGACAAGGTTGTAGAGCTGAAAGACGACAGGTCACTGTTTGCGCGCATGCTGATCGTGGCCCGCTCACGACCAGAGATCAACTTGAAGGATGCCATAGGTCAATATGAATTCACCGCGCTTCCACGAACCCTCTTTGCAATGGCTGGGACACTACTACCATGCACAGACAAAAGCAAGCTCATGGGCATCCTAGAAGATCTACCCAAGAAGTCAACTGGCACTGGTCAGCAGCCAGACGACGACAATCCTGAACATACTCCACCCCCTCCCAAGAAGGTGACTGTCATAGACGGCATGGCATTAGTGCAAGCAATGGGTAAGCCACAATGGGTCAAAACATGTGCCCAGTGGGCTGGCCATTTCAATGCAACACTGGACTGCAAGACCAACGGGTATGATGAAGTCCACCTCGTGTTTGACCGATATGATCTGCCAAATTCACTGAAAGAGGCCACACGGGAGAGGCGCCAAGGTGGCAAGCCGCCCACTGCTTACCACGTTCAAGACAGCATCCCGATTGGGAAACTGACAGCAAAACAGTTCCTGTCGCACACCAACACCAAAGATGAGCTAACTGTCTATCTGGCAAAGAAAGCTCTGTGTCACTTTGAGGGGACTACCAAGGTCTTCATCGTCACTTCAAGGCAGGATGTCTTCTCCAACTGCATGGATGTACAGCATCTCCGTAGCTCCCAGGAGGAGGCTGATACGAGGATCTTTCTTCACAGTCTAGATGCCGTCCGAAGAGGTGCAACACAGCTGTACATTCAGTCACCTGATACTGATGTATTCATCCTAGCACTCCACCGGTACCATGAACTATGCAAAGACACATACTTCATCACGGGTGTGGGGAACAAGAAGAGGCAAATCTCACTGGAACCAATAGTACATGAACTTGGTGTCAGGAAGGCTGCAGCCCTACCAGGATTCCATGCATTCACGGGAGCAGACCAGACTGGTCGGTTTGCCGGCAAGGGAAAGCTCACATGTTGGCAAGCCCTCAATAGGTGCTCTGTTGAGGTGGTATCTGCGTTTCATGACCTTGGGGCCTCTGAGGAGCTGAGAGCTGACACAGAAAGTGACATTGAGGCATTTGTATGCCAGCTGTATGAGCCTCGTACTACAGTTGTGGATGTGGGCAAGCTGAGGTGGAGACTGTTTACCAAGAAACAGCTAGAGGCACAGAAGCTGCCACCAACACGGGGAGCTTTACATGAAGCCATTGCTCGTGCACATTTCCAGGCCATGGTGTGGCATCAGGCTGATGTACCGGACCCCCAGCTTCCACAACCAACAGAACATGGATGGAGAGCAGAAGGAGATCAGCTGGTGCCCATCACAACCAAGGACCCTCCAGCCCCAGCTGCCATCACACATCTAATCAAATGTAACTGCAAGAAGACCCAATGCATGTCTCACTGCTCATGCAGGTCTCAGCATCTCAACTGTTCTGAGATGTGTATGTGTGGGGCAGATGAAGAGGTGTGTGGTAACACGGGTCAGGAGCGCCCCATGGGAATCGATAACACTGATGATGAGGAGGATGGAGATCCTTCAATGTAACAATGAACACTGCCAACTAAAAATATTGCACAAAGACATTATAAGTGTACATTTGAACACTAAAGTCCAGCCTTTATGTGATTTAGAAGTGAAAATGATGGAAAAAAATATATATATGTGTTGGCATAAGTGCGTGAAAATCCAAGATGGCTGCCATAAGAACCCTTTTGATCATATGTAGGTGTATAAATGTGTGTTTATTGGATTAAGTATCCGCAAATATGTACATTTGGACACCAAAATTAACACTCTAGGTCATTTAGAAGCCAAGATAATGACAATTTCGGTTTTCAACAAACGCCATTTTGATAATCCAAAATGGCCGCTATAAAGAACTTGAAAAAAATGGAGACATATTTTTTCTACAACTTCTATCATCCCTAAAGACAACCCAACCAGTGTCCACAAATTAACATTTGAATTCAACGGGAAAACATTGGCCCCCCCACTACAAGAAAGATGCATTGAAGCACAATATATTATCAGTAGATAAGCAGATTTATCTATGGTAAAAGTTTTGTTCACATCTTATGTCCATTTTGCACATGAAACAGATTAAAAAAAAAAAAAAATGTTGGGTGTACCTAAACTTTTGACTGGTAGGGTACGTGTACACACACTCGCACACAGACGTGCGCACACGCACACACACACACAGACACACATATGCATGCGCGCACACACACACACACACAGTCACACACATCCAGTCACACACACATGCACGCGCACACATACACACACACACACAGTCACACACACACACACATCTCGTTTTTTCATTTCTGTTCCTCACAATTCTATCCCTCTCTTTCACTCACACACACACACACACACACACACACACACACACACACACACACACATTTCACACACACACACACACACACACACACACACACACACACACACACACACACACACACACACACACACACACACTTCATTTCATTTTCATTTCACACACATTTCGTTTTTTCATTTCTGTTCCTCACAATTCTATCTCCCTCTTTCATTCACAGACAGACACACACACATACAGTCACACACACATGCACACACACAACACGCACGAGCACACACACACACACACACACACGCACATACACACACACACACACACACGCACACACGCACACACACACACACACACACACACACACGCACAAACACACACGAGCACAAACACACACATACAGTTACGCACACCCACATTGATGCTTTGAGACGTGGGTAGCTCCTTTCCACTTTCTGAAACCTGCACGCAGACCGTGGCCCGAACGCCTCAATTGTTTTGTGACCCACCTCTAGACTCTAGTACTAGTACTAGTAGTGGACTACTACTCTGAATGTATATCGATCTGAATTTTTGCTTGAAGTTTAAATATTGCTGAAAAAGAATGAAAAAAACTCGTCAGTGCAAAAGGTTACACGTTAATTAGTAATAGTAATTACAAAAAAAATTACAACAGACCGCGCCACCATATGTTGAATAACCGTGTACTATTAGTATTACTGCATGAGTATTAGTCCTGGCTCTGTGTGACAGTTCGTGTCCATTGTTCATGCATCACGGCGGCGGCGTCAACCGAGATGTTCTTGCTCTATATCATTACGATTAATTAATATTAATGTATATACTGTATTCGGTAGAGTTAAGGAAAATCCCATAAACAACAAGCGAACTTTGAGGCGTGGAGAATGCCGCTAGATACCTTGAAGCCACGCCCCTTTTTCAGCGTTTGCTTGTTTACGTTGCAATAATCGGTTGTACGATAAAGGGTTAAGCTGTACTCTAAAAGGCCAAGATAAAATTATCAACCCGTGTTTGTTTAATTTCGAGAAAAAACCGTAGTCAGAATACGTTCGAACCATGGAAATGTTTGTTTGTGCTCAAAGTAACGACCGAATGTATCACGGTCAAAAATCGTCAGTCAGACACCAAATTGCGTATTTTAGTACGAGAGACTGTTCCCTGGTCTTCATGTCAATTTATGTCTTTTATGCATTTATATTTGTATTTCAACAATATTGTATGTATTTAATGTATATAATGTATATAATGTATATATTTAATGTATTAAATTTTTTTTATATATATATTTTTTTATATGCATTTATATTTGTTGAAATACATTAATTTTTTTCATTTTATATGCATTTATACTTCCACTTCCAATGATGATCAAAGGAAATTGGATGCACCTGAACTCGATTTATTATGTCAAATAAAAGGGGTTGAATACTGTTATGTCGGTTGGGTAGGGGATATATAGATCCAGGTAGATCTGCATAGGTATCATGCTTCGGCTGTCGTGATAGGAAACCTCACCTGTAATAAGTTCTGTTTAGGCGGTTTGTTCGGATTAAGGTGTATCTTCGTCCCCATTACGAGGAATGGGGCATGATAAATAGTTCTAGGGATTATGCTAACTCCATTGTATGTGAAACCTCTGTGATTATTCCAGTGTCCCGTCTGGCAACGCACTCGTATACAGTAGATAGATCCATTAGTGCACACATTAATTAATCCCCCGCCGCCACAATGACTGACCGGAAGAACAAACAGGCAGCGGCCGCGCAGTAGTACACCATGGCAAGCAAACATCGCGCAGGCAGGCCGAGAGACATGCACAGAAGGACCCCGTAATACGAGCGCTGATGGGAGAGCAGAACGATGAAGGACGTGCCACTCTGACTGGCCACCGACAAATGACAATCACCAAAGGCGTGAACATTCGGCCAGTCGGAGTGGAGGGCGCGAAGGAGGACGCAAGGAGCGACGCAGCGGTTGGACGAGAGAATCGGGCAAGCTGACATTTTGCCCTTCTCGTTCCTGGATCCATCCTGCCCGGACCACTGTATCGACCTTTCTTCTTGCCTTGTTCTTCTGTCCTTGCCTTGCCCTGCTAGTTTGGTCCCTTCATCTTCGACTCTCTCGCCACGAACGTTGGGTGCATCGGAAGGCCGTGCCGAATCCAAGGAGGACGTTGCATGGCTGCGGAGGCGGGTTGCACGCCCGCTCGCTCGCTTTGCGCGGGAGGCTTTGTGAACGGTGAACGGGGTTGCGTCGAGGCCTGTTTGGGCCGACGCCGGAGCCGTGCCTAGACGACGTCAACGGACCTGACGACTGATCGAGCTAAGACGCACAAACACAAACACAACGTTTCCTTTTATTTATCCTTTCCCTGTGATTGTATTTGAAGTGAGGTGAGGGGACGTCGCGATTTAGGACATTTATTTACCGGCGCGTTCTTGTTATCGGCATCCGTGGCAATAAAGCCTTGTTCTTTTGTATATTCTAAATCCCGTGTTCATGTGAGTTCAATCACTTTTCAGGTTGAAGACGCTGGCGCACGCGGACCGTGAGGTAAATCTCGCCGCTTCTTCTTCTTCTTCTTCTTCTTCTGCTTCCTACTTTCCTCCCCCGCACATATGTATAGCGAAATCCGCCATTGATCATCGCCTCATTAAGCTCGTTTCCATCCGTGATTGCCCGGTCTTCACCGAGGGCAATCGCACGACAATACTTATTGACTCAATACATTTCAGATTTAGATTTTTAATTAATTTGGAAAAATTTTTTTTTGAAAAAACAATATTCAATTGTGACATTATGCGGTATTATGTGTAGATTGTTGATAAAAAAATCTTTAAAGTTTAATCCATTATGAATTCAGGCTGTAACACAACAAAATGTGAAAAAGTCAAGGGGTGTGAATACTTTCTGAAGGTACTATATCTTCAGTAAATTTGTTTTAATTTACAGGGTGACAGGCAATACGAGAGCCATTCTTCAGTTACTGTGCAAGGAACAACAGAACTGTTCAAAGCAGTTAAACAATTCAAGATTTCACCTCCTTTGGTTGTCCGTTAGTGTAATTCCCTGTGCTGACACTTTGAAATGGACTGTCGTCGGCACCGGTCGAGGGGACATGTTGAGTGTTTCACTCGCTGCCTTGGCGATGGCGTGTGAACCCGTGAGCGACTCCATCTCCACGGTGTTCAGGTAGAACACGTTGCAAGCTGTGTCAGATACATTGAAGAGATGCACCTCTTTCACCAAGTTGGGTTACCAGGCATTTCCAACAATCTTTTACTGATCAACCAGGTTGTTCCTGTTAGTGAACATGGTAAATTCCTGACATTACAAGTCTTAAATAGATCGTTATATTTTGTCACAAAAAATAATCTTGACTCGTATGTGCATGTGGGATATGTGCGTATTTATCAAGATACAAGCCAGTTTGTCTGTTCCTAGTCCTCTCAATCAAACACAACTCCACTCCTGCACCAAACTCAAGAACTTCTTCATTTCTCTCCTTCAATCTAATCCTTTCCTTCAAGACACCCACGTTTGTGTCTCGATATCCTCCTTTCTCAATGTCCATGTCTCAGGCCCACACGACACCACACTCCAAATCAAGAATTTCATTCACATTTTCTTTAGTTGCTTATTGAAGCTCTTTCTCGTGAGGTCATTTATTTTGTTAAAAGGTACGATGCCAGTAGAGCAGCAAAAGAAAGTGAAGAGGATTTGGTGAAAATTTTCTAGAGGGGAGGTGCGGACGACGACGCGATGACGACTCTTTTTGGATGTGATTTGAATGGGCACGTAGGCCTTGAAATAGGTGGTTCTCAATGAATGAATGTTGAGGAGGATATATGGGACCAGAGATGAGAGGAGAATGGATTTTAAAGACAGCAGAAGATTTGGAACAATCTGTAGCAAATATATATATATATTCATATATATATATATATATATATATTTTTTTTTTAACAGAGGACCGGACGGACATAAGAACACTTTTTGAAAGTGGACCTGACAGAACCCTGATGAAGTGTTTCATAGTGAGGCAGCAGGATAGATGAGGGATTTTCGCTTCTAAGGTAATTATAGTGGAAGCAATAGGAGCAAACATAGATTATTAGTGTTAGACTGAAAGCTGGTCAAGATGGGAATCTTGGGAAGAATAGGGAAAGCAGGGTGCCAATACTTAAAAAAAAGTCTTAGTACAAAGGAGTGAGTGGAGGAACATGGAGGCCTTGTTCGGGGCAGGCTGGGTTAAAAAAAATAAAGGAAGGGAAAGCAAAGAGAGGGAGCATTGGTGATGGAATTTGGAGGATTGGGAGGCATTCAGACAGAAAAAGGCCTTTAAGGAACAGCAAGTTAACAGTCAGGCGACAGCAGGATGTGTGGGGAGAAGTAAAATGAAGCAAAGAAAGCAGTGGCAAAGCTGAGCCAGGAGGTGTCTTGAGGGAGCCATGAGAAGTTTGATTCTGAAGAGAGTGAGAATATTATTTATAAGGTGGGCAACAGCAGGGAAGTGGGTAGAAGGGATATTGGAGAAAAGAAGGTGATAAAGAGAGGTAGAGGAGACATTATTAACAATAAGGACTTTCTTAGTAGATGGAAGGCATGTCTTGAAGATCTGCTGAATGTGGAGAATGGGAGTGATGTATTATGGGAGGTTGGCAAGGGAGGCAGGCCAGTTTGAGGTATCGAGTAAGAGAAGGATGTGGCAGCACTCGGGGAAAACCAACATAGTGAAAGCAAGTGGCCCATCGGGGATTGTATTGCAGATCATTCAGTGATTGGGGTGTCGGAGGTATGGGTTGGCTTACATCAAGGTTCAGCTCTGTGTTTTTTGTTTGTGGTGGTGATTAATGTGTTGTGAGGGATAAATAAGAGGGTTGATTTGGGAATTTGTGGTGATACCAGACTCTGCCGACAGACTTCAGGATGTAGAGGTTTGCATGTCAGGAAAGTTTGGGAAGTGGGGGCTGAAGGATAAATGTAGAAAAAACCGATGTATTGGTGAACAAGAGAGAGGTAAAAGAGGATGTGGATGCTAGAGTTAGAGCAGGTGGGAAAATAAAGGTACCTGTGTCCCACTTTGAAGGAGGTTGGGTAAGGGTTGGAGTGGGGGGGGGGGGGGGGTTGGTTTCAGGTAGGGTGGCAGAGAGTGAGGGCTGTGTGAAGTAAGTGGTGTGTTTATGGGTTTTTGATCGATATAATCCAGTTACGCTGAGGGTCAAGATTTACAAAATGGTCGTGATACTGGTTCTGTATAGAGCCGAGTCTTGGAGTTAGAGGAATGAAGATGAGAGCTTCTCAAAAGGATGCAGATGTGGATGCTGAAAGGGGTGATGGAGATCTATCCGAGGGGAAGCAAGAGGAATGGGGATATCAGGAGATAAGGGACATGAGTGAAAAGGGATGGAAGGGACATCTGCATTGGTTGAGACATGTGCTCAGGAAGAAGGAGGGGAATGTGGTCAGGCATGTCTTTGTTATGGATACAGCTGGCAGGAGGAGAAGGGGCACACTCAAATTTACATTGTAAAAAGGTAGTGGAGAGGGACATGAGAGAGGTGAGGGTGCAGATAAAGGATCCTCATATGAGAGGGGTATATCATATACACTTTAACACAAGAGGAGGCCATTAGGACCCATCAGGCCTGTGCAATTGTTGCCAACCTGAGACCAGGCCAGGGTTGGAACCGCAGACCTCCAAGACTTAGAACGGACACTCTAACCATTATGCTGCCATAACTAATGATATCCAAAAATTCCTGCAGAATCATCAGCACCTGACTTAAAGCAAACGATGCATCAGAGTTCATTATCTCATTCTATTTCCTGTATTTTCAGATATCTGAAATGTTGCACTGTCATTTTACCCCTTGCGCAGAGCAAAAAGCTGAGTTAAGCAATTGGTTCACTCTGTGTCTGTCTGCATCAGTCTGTGATTGAGAAACTACTTAATGTCAACTGAATTTTATATTTTGAACACTGTAGAACACGAGTCGGAAAATTAATCCCGAACACAAACCTGTAGTTTATCAGTACTTGGGCTCTGAAGTTGTCAAATTGTACGGAATCATATTCTGAGTGCGCATGTGTACTGGGAGGGGTAAGGTAATCCTTTTAGTCTGTCTGCCTGTCTGGCAGTCAAATAAAATTGAAAATCTTCCAAACAGGAAACTTTCCTTACTTACTGTTTTTAGGGACAGCATAAAGGACACAAACACCAGTCACAAATAACTAATGTAACGTACCTCCGCCAGGCTGAACGCCAGGCTAATGAAAGCCTACTTTTTTCTTTTTTTTTGTATACTACATCGAGGCTGGTGTAAGAGCTAACATTAATGACAAAAAAAAAAACAGACACATAAGACAAAATAAAGGGAGCGGGAGACAAGATGGGGAGAGAGGGGGAAGCACACAAGAGGGGGAAGCACACGATGTCTCTCCGAAAAGACCGACTGGACAACCCTCCCATCCACTTTCTGAATAATCCTCTCCAAGAAGTTCTGTCACTCAAGCTTTTGGGTCTCACTATCTGCCATGATCTTTCCTGGGAAAACCACATTTCAAATCTGGCCTCCAAAGCCAGTCGCCGACTGGGCATCCTCCGTCGTGCGAAGTCCTTCCTTGGCACACCTGAGCTCCTCACCACATATAGCCTAGTCAAAAAATCTGAAAATGTGCCTTTATAGAATGATTGAGGCATTTTTGAGTAAAAGCAAGCAAACCACTTTTTCTGGGGTAGTTTTTCATGCTGAATATGAATCTGTTGTTTGCCAAGCCCAAAAATGCGTAATTAGGTCACTAATCAAGGTCAAAGGTCAATGAGTGCAAAATTCAAAATTTTTGAAAAAATGCTTTATTTTACATCCCCTATCTGTACATTTCAATTATTTTACAATATTTTGTCTAGTAAGGTTGCTAAAGCTTTTCAAAATCTTATTTTTAAAGGAAAACGTGAGGACACATCTATGCTCATTTGCCTTTATCTCTGTAAGGGGCGACAATTAGTTTTTGCGTAATTTGCTTGCAGTTTAACCTCTAAATGCACAATGGGGCAGAGTTTTTATGCTCCTATTGATGGTCTAGAGATAGATTTTATAAAGACAGAATCTAAATGTCACCGGTAAACAACATAGGTCAAAGGTCAATGAGTGCGAAAGTCTTGCAATGACGTAACAGTTACTTGCACTTGAAACCATCCCTTTCACTCAACAGTGAAAGTGGCTTCATCTTTCTGACCCCAATGCATTTGCCATGTTTGTCAAATCATTTCCATTCAGACAGAGCAGGGTGTTCTTCAATAGACCCTTAATGATGAAGAATGAATCTAATAGCCTAGCATAAGCCATCTAGTTCGTACCCTAGGCATCAGGCATTAAACATTTCAGGAGTACAGGTAAGGGTCTTTTTAAGATTGTTAAAAAATGAAATATAAAATCAAATGAAAGTAAAGGAATGCATTCTTCTTTGGTGAGATACATGTACATACAAATGTGTAATGTATGCTTGACATCTCACATCATAGGCAGGCCTACATACATGTACATTTACCTAACAGTAGCAAAAAGACAGGCAGGGCATGGGCATTGACGATGAGTGCCTAATGCATCTACCACTAATGAATTAGTGATATCGGTTAGATGTTTTGTCTTGAAGAAGCTTTACTTTGTGTCTTTGAGAATAAGATTAAAACCCGGGCCAACACTGCCTGCGCTTATTCGATCATTTAAGGGCTGTTGCAGTATATCATACAACGTTGTAGTTTTCATGGTCAGAACATGCGTGCCTGGTGCTTAGTTTGGTTTCTGTTTCTCCCCTCAGGCCAACCATGGAACCTATTGCCAGCCTCAAGCGACAGCGTGAGGATGTGTCGTTTGAACTTTGTATCATTTGTCAGGGAACTAGCCAGGTCAAAGATACGATTTTCAACCAGACAAACCAGGGTATTGCTGCCATCAGAGAGGCGACCGAGCTCCGATGCAAACTTAGACACTATGAATTTCGATCAGCCGTGGACAGGCTTTCGACTCTCTTTGCAGAGCCTCCAGAAAGTCTCCCCAAACTTAAATGGCATAAGCTATGTTACTCTGCATACACACACAAGGGGAAAATAAATGCTAAGCTAGCCAAGGAACAATCGAAAAACGAAAAAGATCCTGAAAGAAAGAGTGTTTCGGCTGAAGCATGTCCGTTTTTACGCAGTAGTACTACTAAGATGAACTGGACATTGTGTATGTTCTGCCAGAACTTTGACAAGAAGCAGAAGACAAGTCGTGTCACAACCTTCAAAATGAGTAATGAAATTACGGAAAAAGCTAAATTTGTACATAACATCTTAGTCCGTACTGCAAATGAGAATGATTTAATCTCAGCTGAGGCATGTTACCATGTTAACTGTCTTAGTAAATTCTTTAGGGATGTCAAAAGGGCGGAAACTGAAAGCAAATCAGCAGACATGGCGATATCATGGTTGTGTCAAGAGCTGCGTCACTCTGCTGAGAAAGGGCACGTATTTGAACTATCTGCAGTGTTCGAGAGGTACAAAGAGTTAGCCAGTGAGTGCGACGGCACAATTCCTACATCGTATCTTAGTAGACTGGGGACTTTTAAAGAAACTTTGGCGAATTGCATTGGGGACATTTATGAATTTCTTGTGCTAAGAAATTTGGCGCCTTCAGAGAAACAAACTTTGCTTCTTCCACGACATTTCAGTCACATACCTCTTTCAGAAATGGTGTGCGGTCAGAACAGTGCAGACTATATTCCCATATTTAGACAACAGGATGATCATTTTCTGTCTTTAGTGCACGTTGCTCTGCAACTCCGCAGTGATATCATGTCACATCCTGCATTCGAAGGTTGCGATGTAAGCGAAAAAGCAGAGTTGGCAAGTGTACCACCATCTGTACTCATGTTTGTGAAAATCTTGCTTGGAGGCCAAAGTAGTGTCGATGCTGAGTTTGACGAAAGTGAGATGTCTGAAACTGGTTGGGTGAAGAAGACAAGGGTCCTTAGCATTGGACAAGACATGGTCTATGGTGTATGTGGAGACAAGAAGGCACCGCCTAAACACGTTGGAATGGGTATGACGCTGCACCAGTCAACTCGATCAAAGAAATTAGTTGAGCTATTCCGTAATGCTGGGCACATAATCAGCTATAACCGGGTTCTTAGGTATGACACTGCCATGGCTGAAAACACTCTGAAAGCGCTTGATCAAGAAACTGGGGCAGTTGTTACCAGCAACCTGGTTTCGGGACGATTTGTGCATTTTTCTGGCGACAATATTGACATCAATGACTCTACCCTAGATGGCAAAAATACATTTCACGCTACTCAGTTAGCTGCCTGGCAGAGGGGGCCATCTGCTGAAAGCGGTCTTGGAGACATCAAACCATCCAATACGTCAACGTTGGATATACCAACAGCAGTTGAAAAGATCCATGAGGTATACATCAACAAGGATACCCTCATTCCCGAGTTTGGTGAGGTTGAAACAGGATGGTTTCTTAGGGAGAAATATACTGGCAGTGCTCTTCAAGACTGTGAACATCGGGACATGGCATTCTTAGCATCTCGCCAAGGAGAAAGCGAAAGATATTCCTGGACCACGTTCAACCAGTTGCACAGCACTAAGGAGGAACCACCCAAAACTACCATTGGCTATATGCCAATCATACTAGCCCCAGCTCATGAACATTCCACTTTGAACACCATGGTGCGCAGGGCACTACATGTCGCAAGGGCCCTGAATAACCGCTACGCTGTGATAACAGTTGATCAGGGGTTGTATCCCCAACTGATGGAGCTGAAATGGTCAGTGCCCGACTTCAGAGATACCCTAATTCCAAGACTAGGTGGGTTACATATCACTATGAATTTTTTTAAAGTGCTAGGGCAACATACAGAAGATTCTGGTATACATGAGCTGTGGGTTGAAAGTGGTTTACTTGGGCCAAATTCGGCTGACAAGGTTAAAGACGGAAAATCTTACGCAAAAGCAATGAGGGCACACAAATTAACTTGGCAAGCGCTATGGCTAATCTTGATTCCGCAATTCAAAAACAATCTGCAGAGTCAAGATCCCAAAACATGCCAAACACTGGAGAATTCACTAGCTAACAAAGAGTTTGACACTTTACTGGACATAGTGGGTTCTGAGACCTTTCGGCAATATCTCGCAGTCTTCGTTGAAAATCGACAGACAGATCCAAACTTCAAGTTCTGGTGGGAATACCTAAGGATGGTGACTATACTGCTTGCATTCGTTCGGGCACAGAGAGAAGGGTTGTGGACGCTACACTTGGAATCGTTCCGAGAAATGTTGCCATTCTTCTTCCGATACGATCACGTGAATTACGCAAGATGGGGCTGTGTTTACCTGTCACAGATGCATCAGCTCCCACCAGAAGTGGAGGAGGAGTTCCTTCTTGGCAACTTTGTTGTGAAAGGGTCGGACCAAAGATTCAACCAAGTAGATCCAGATCATAGCCTGGAATGGCTTAATGGTGTAGGGAAAAAGAGGGGTGGAATCATCGGAATAACCAAAACAAATTCAGCCCTGGCAAGATGGACTCTCTCGTACAACCACAGGACATGCATTTCAATGCAGACGTATGAAATGATGAATGTTGGAGTGGACACTGGTTACGTCCATAATGAAGCCAACTCATCCCGCACTAAACGTGACAACTGCGACGAAGAACTCATACTTCAAACTCTCCTGCGATTCAAAGTATTTGCTGAGGAATCTTCTAGTCGACCAAACCTCCTTAACTGCGCAACAAAAGATGTTGCAACTTCTGAAATAGAAGAGTCACTGCTGAACGCAAAAACATTAGGGCAGCAGCAGGTGGAAAACTTTGTCAAAGTGAGACTTGTTGAAAAATCAACTGATTTCCGAGATCGACTTCCGAAGGTGAAGGCTCCCACGTTTTCCTCACTCTATGAAATAGGAACCAAGAAAGCCAATGGAAAGATCGAAACCACAAAAGCAGACAGAAACTTTTTGCAGAGACTAATTGCAGCGTACAGAGCTGGAAGACCAGTTGAACTGGCTAGAATACTTAACCATGAACTGATGAAGGTGCCAATCAGCATTGTTGATACATCTGGCGAACTTAGAACGGGTGTTAAGGCTATTTTATTTGACATTCTTATCAGGAGTGTATCATGCCCCTCAGAAATCGCCTTTTATGGGCCTTCCTGTTTGATCATTGATGGGCAAGCTGCAGTTATGTCACTTGGAAAACCTAACACGGCGAACACCTTTGGTAATTATGCAGACGAATTTGTAAAGTTCATTTTCTGGCAAGGCCGGGCTTACAGCCGAATTGATGTTACCTTCGATCGATATAGAGACATTTCAATCAAAGTTGGAACTAGGGTCAAACGTACGAAGAAGTCAAGGCCAGTTCGTCGCCTGATTGAAGATAGAGATGTGCCACTCCCCAACAAATGGCCTGACTTTCTCGCATCAACTGAAAACAAGACAGAGCTTGCTCAGTTCCTGTCGAATGCACTCCTGGCAGCGGCACCCCCTGAAAAAGTGGTTGTTGTTGGTGGAGGTTTCGCTTCTGAAACAGAAGTCCAGAGTTCAGATCCTGCAATGAACACTACTTTGCTACAAAGCAATCACGAGGAAGCAGATACCAGAATGATTGTACACTGCCTTCATGCCGATGCACCAAACATTGTGGTCGCAGCGCGTGACACAGATGTGTTGGTGCTGTTGCTTGCCAACTTCAGTAAAATGTCTTGCGTAAAATTTTGGATGAGAGCAGGAACAATTAAGAAACGGAAGTATGTTCCTGTGCATGACATAAAGTCGGAACTTGGACTTGCTGATCATGTCTATGAGACTTTACCAGCATTTCATGCGTTGACAGGATGCGATACGGTTTCATTTTTCTCAGGACACTCAAAGAAAACAGAATGGGATATCTTCCTTGAACACAACAGTCTGCTTCAAGATCTTGGCAAGTTTCCGACACCATCAAAGAAGGTCACAGAAGATGCTGAAAAGTTCATTTGCCATATCTACAAGGAACCATCTGAGAACTGTAATCAAGCCCGCATTAAACTGTTCAACAAATGCCATGCAACGGAGACCCTACCTCCATCTAGTGATGCAGCAAAGTTCCACATAGAGCGTGCAAACTACCAAAGTTTCATTTGGAGAGAGGCCAGTAATCCAAGGACAGATCTGCCACCGCCGACTGATTGTGGATGGAAACTCGTTGATGACAAGTTGTCACCGGTTCTTACAACTTTACCGTCAATTCCAAAGGGATGCCGAGAACTTACTCAGTGTGGTTGCAAGAAAGGTTGCAGTTCTGATAGTTGCTCTTGTCGGAAGTGGGGGAAACAGTTCTGCACTGAGGCCTGCAAGTGCAATGCCAGTGAAACACCATGTCGAAACAGGCCAAAGTAGGGGGGGGGGGGGGTCAGAGCTTACACAGTTAAGCTAATTGGCATTCCCCTGGATGGCTCCTCCTTCCAGCCAATCAGTCTGACAGACTGCAATTGATTCAGGATTAATTAAGAATACATGTGATAATGATCAACTGCCTGCACTCCAAACATGTTTGCCATGAAGTGCATTTTGCGCCTTGTGCCATGTAAGTGCACTTTGCGCCTTGTGACCGTTAGCCTTAATTAAGTGGCTAATTAGTCAAATATTGACATTTAGTGTAGAAAACAATCTTGCTATTATATAGGACTCAGGTAAACCACTTCACTGATGGTATTTAAGGCAACAATTCAAGTGAATTAAAACAGTATGTCAAAAAACGAAAAGTTGCTTCATTACGGATATATTCACAAAAATCTGATTTTTTCCCTTCACAATTCCCTTTACTTTCATAATTGTGAAAAGCTGTAGTAACCTTACCAGACAAAATACTGTAAAATAATTGAAATGTACAGATAGGTGATGTAAAATAAAACATTTTTTCAAAAATTTTGAATTTTGCACTCATTGACCTTTGACCTTGATTAGTGACCTAATTACGCATTTTTGGGCTTGGCAAACAACAGATTCGTATTCAGCACGAAAAACTACCCCAGAAAAAGTGGATTGCTTGCTTTTACTCAAAAATGCCTCATGAATTCACGTTTCCCAGAAATTTGACTAGTCTAATACAAGGCTTTCATCCGCAGCTCAATGGAATACTGCTCTCCCCTCTGGGCTGGTGCTCCTGCCTCACACCTAGCTCGTCTTCACGCTGTTGAAACCAAAGCATTCAGAATCATTGGAATCTCCCGCGATGAAGCTAACTCCGAGGGCCTCTCACTCACTCACCGCAGGCAGGTTGGTGGTCTTTCCGTCTTCTACCGACTCCTCTCTGGCCTTGCCCCCCCCCCCCAGCTCTCTCTGGGCTCTGTCCAGCAAATATTCCTACAGGTCGCACAAGATCTGCCTCCAACCCTCTTATGGGTAAACTGCCAAAATCAAGACTCTCTGCTCACCTTCACTCCTTCATTCCTCTTTTCTCCCGCCTCTGGAACAAACTCCCTCACTCTCTTCAATCCCACTCCACCCTCCATGTCTTTAAAACAGCTGTTCACCACCATCTCTTATCTTCCCCCATCCAAAACCTTGATCTTTTCTATCCCCGCTAATTTCACCCCAATTCCACTTTTTTGAAATACCAACTTCTGTCCTGGAAGTCCTTGGTGTCCTTGTGTTTTATACTTCTCCCCCCCCCCCCCCCCCGTTCCCACGCCTCCTCCCCCCAAGCCCTCTCCCTCCCACACATCTCCCTGCTCTAGAATGTTGTGTGCTCTCAAGTGTTTGTGTGCTTCACCTTATCTTGTCTTCCGCTCCCTCTTTTTATATATTTTGTTTGTCTGGTTGATTTGTTTGTGAAGTAAATGTCAGCTCTTTCACGAGCCTCGATTCAGTATACCAAAAAAAAAAAAAAGTACAACATTTGACAGCAGGGACATCGGGAGATCTGTGGGAGGGAGAGAGCTTGGAGGGGGGGGGGGCGTGGGAAGGAGGGGGCGGAGGTGAGGGAGGTAAAAAACACGGAGTAAAAAAACAACAACAAACAAACAAAAAATAACATATGGACATTGCCAGGACTTCCAGGAAAGAAGTCGGTATTTCAGAAAAGTGGATCTGGGGTGAATTAACGGGGGTAGAAAAGATCAATGTTTTGGATGGTGGAAGATAAGAGATGGTGGTGAACAGCTGTTTTATAGACCTGGAGGGAGGAGTGGGATTGAAGAGAGCGAGGGAGTTTGTTCCAGAGGCGGGAGAAAAGAGGAAAAGACTTTTTGTTTTGTACCACTGATAGGCTGGATCTGCACTCGGACCTGAACCAAAATCGAATCGGCTTGTTCTTATCACTTACCCAACACATCCACCAAGTTTTGTCATAATCCGTCCACAACTTTTTGAAATATCATGCTAGATATTGATTTTGGCCTATCTCTCAATGGGGAAGAATCACTTAAATAATTTTAAAATCCTCATATCTGGATCTGGATTCAGATCTTCACCAAAATCGAATCAATTTGTCCTTGTCATCCACAGGGTTTCGTCCGTATCCGTCGACAACTTTTTGAGATATCGTGCTATATATCGATGTTTTGCCCTATCATTCAATGGTGAAGAATCACTTTTAAAAATTCTTTCGGATCTTCACTAAAATCGAATCATTCCATCCATGGCACTCACATACCCAACCTCTCTACCAATTTTCGTCCGAATCTGTCCACAACTTTTTTCGATATCCTGTTCACAAACAGACAGACAAATAACAGACGGGAGTGAAAACATAATCGCTGTCCACCTTCGGTAGAGGAGGTGATAAATTGATGCAAGTTATGATTCACATCTATACCCCCGCCAGAGGAGAGGGTATTGATTGCATTTGAGTCCGTTTGTTTGTTTGTTTGTCTGTTTGTTTGTTTGTTTTTCCGCATAGAATAAATATGATTTTCTCTGCAACCGTTGGTCCAATTGACAGGAAATTTTCACCATAGGTGCAACTCCACCGGTATAATTTTTTAATGATAATTATGACGTCATTGGTCACGTGGTATGGGCGCCATCTTGGAAAAACCGAAATTTTGCACCTCTATATCTCCAAAAGTGCTGCATAAATATTTTTTTTCGTCATAGCTCATTGTAAAGAACTCTCCATGGGGAATAAAAGATGTTAATTATGATGTCATAGGTGCCTCCATTATGACGTCATAATTCAACAAGTACAAAACTTCATCCGATCAAGATGATATTTCTTGAGCATCATCTAGGGATAAATTGGTGGAGAAAAAAAAATAACGATGACGCTATGGTCACGTGGTTCGGCCGCCATATTTGTTTTAACACAAAAGCCTTAAAAACAACACTGAAAACACGTCCTGGCGAGGGTCTGCAGTCTTTGATTGCTCTTCCTTGTTCATTACTGAAATAGAGACCTGTGTGCATGAGCACGTTGGTGTTAGATGCACACTCTTTTTTGTTGAATATGCATTACATGTGCATGAGTGTGAGTTTGAGTGTGCATGAGTGTGAGTTATTTTGAGGCTCAAGGAAATAACTGTTGCTTCTTTAAATATATATTTTAAATCTTGCCTTTCCCTTTTGCTCATGAAGGTCTATTTTCCTTGGAACTAGTCTCTTAATGCATGGAGGTTATTTCTCACCTGCACCTTGCTTTAGCAGTTCTGCTGCAGAGTTTGATGAAGATTTGTCTGATGGATCTACAAAAAGAGGAGTGGTGGGAAAAACACATTTTATCCTTAAGGTACCTTGAAGCAATTGTGCACTCTTTTTCAAAATAATATTTGAGCTAAAGTTGTGCAAATAGTCTCTAATTCTCTTGATCTCAGATTTTTCTTTCTTTGCCCAAAAATGCCGTTGAAGCCTGTTGTTGGCTTAATGGTCAAGGTGGCTGGCTTAAGATTGTAGGCTCTTGAGTTTGAGCCCCTTTACATAACGCCAGGTGGGTTGACTCAGCCTGCCATCCTTCCGAGGTTGGCAAAATGAGAAATGGCTTACTGGAAACAAGGGGGCACTACTTCAGTGGCACTGCCACGCTCCCAGGTAAATGATGCAACCAGCAGCCACAGGCTGCATACAAAATAATAAAATAATAATGCCATGGTGAATAATTTTAATGCACATGTACATTTGTGCGGAACAATGGAAAAATCACTAGTCAATGTTAGTTTATACTTCATAGGTGAATACGGCTATTCACATATAAACATGGACACCTGGTGGATGAATTTGTTTGTAGTGTAGGTGCTGCTGACACAACAAGCACACTCTGATATAGCAGGTAGTGTAACCTGGTGCCAAGAAATATTAGATCCACTTGCCAACCGCAGGTGAAGGCATAAATTTGTAATTTGTTCAGAATGCCGGCGATAACTCATCTCCTATTCACGAAAGACTCCGTGGGATCTTTAACGTCCACGAGCGAATTCTAACAGACGAGATATCTAGCTTAATGTCCATTCGAAGTGCCCTAACTCTGCACCACAAGGTCAGACTAGGAAAGAGTAGTTACAACTGGTACTACACTGTATGTATTTATTTAACATTGCAACCTTTCAAACAACTTAACCCCTTCAAAAAATTAAAAGGTGCTACCTTTTCAAAATAAAATAAAAACAATCTGAAATGGCCAAAACAAATATTTAGTACACACTCTGATGCCACACAACATGCAGTATTGTAAATAATAATGGAACCAGAAGAAAAACTGTGTATAAAAGGCAAATCACACGTGATATAATCACGTTGTGCGTGGAAAATGAGATAATCTATAGTACAATCACATGTTGATATCATACACCATGATTGGTTGGAATGCAAGCAATGAGAAAGTGCTTCACCTACAGTAGGAATATAAAAGCATAGGTCGCGATATCAATGTAGTGTTGTGAATTTGTGGTGAATACTACACCCTCAGAGATAAAAATCTGAACATGTTGAATTGATAATACTAGGGCATGCCCGTACTATATCTATATCTAAAATTATATCCCCCCCCTCTATTTACATGAAATGGTTTGGTCCAAAGCGAACGGCTTGCGAGTACGGTGACAATCCCCCCCCTCTATTTACATGAAATGGTTTGGTCCATTCGCAAAGCCAAAGCGAACGACAGTTACGAATCGCAGTTACGATGAATCGCAAAGTAGTTTTAATTAGTTTTAAAACATAGTTTAACGCCAACATAGTTTGCCAACGTGAAATAAATGAATACGCTCTCAAATGTGCCGTCCGAGGCAGAGTGTGTTCGCCACGTTCGGCACACGCGATAGCTCGCTGCTCTCTGATTGGTTGAATCGTTTTTTGGACATAGCTCGGTAAGTAATTGTCCGATTAATATGAAACCTTGAAAAGGCACATCCTCGGGTCCCCAGCAATATACCTGGCAAGTTTAAAATATATCAGACCGGTAGTTGTCGAGAAACAGCGGTCGCATACACACACACAGAGATTACTGGAATTATAGATAGATAATTGTTGAAGGTCTATTCCAGCATTCATTCCAAGTACAAGTAGCTTTTGACATGAGGGATGTGCAGAACACCTAAATGGAATTACGAAACATAATTGACTCATGCAATAATTGTTCATCACGTGCAACTAATGCCTCCCCATAGGTTTTTCGAGGTGATACGAGTCAATTTGACCAAATTTTAGTCTTTCCGAGACACCAGCATGTGGATCACCTAAAAAATACACTGATTACATTATTGAACTAGAACGGCACTCAGTAGAGCGCAAACCTCCGTCAGGCTGAACACTTTATATTTTGTATCCCACTGATAGGCCGGATCTGGATCTGGACCTGAACCAAAATTTAATCAGCTTGTTCTTGTCAATTACCCAACTCATCTACCAAGTTTTGTCATAAATCGTCCACAACATTTTGAAATATCATGCTCGATATCGTTTTTTGGCCCATCTCCAAATGGTGAAGAATCACTTTAAAATATGAAAAATTCTCGTAAACAAAAACAGATCTTCACGAAAACCGAATTGATTTGTCCTTGTCACACACGCAACCGGTCCACCAAATTTCATGAAAACAGGATGTCATGTTCTGTATCTACTATAAATGGACAACGTGTGTGTGTGTGTGTGTGTGTGTGTGTGTGTGTGTGTGTGTGTGTGTGTGTGTGTGTGTGTGTGTGTGTGTGTGTGTGTGTGTGTGTGTGTGTGTGTGTGTGTGTGTGTGTGTGTGTGTGTGTATAGCATGTTTTTTGCTGAGTTCAACTGGAGCTTTCTGATGTACTAGAGTAGCTCATGGTGGTTGAGTATGCACTTTATTGTACAGACCTAAACTCTTCAGGAATCCACTAATTGAAGGTCCAGGAACAATATTTGGTTGGTAACACATTTGCCACTGACGGCGAAATAGCTGAAATGGCCACACCCCTTTTTGGGCCACGCCCCCTTTTTTGCCGTGACTGTATCTACAGAACCGTTGGACCTAGGAGGTTGCCCGACCACTCAAAATTTGCGCAATGGCCACATTATGGGGGGTCAGTAATACATTTTCATATCCAAAAGTCAATGGTTTTTAAGATAATTGCCAAAAACCGATTTCAACATGTTACGAACTACAATATTATTCGTAATTGTTCCTGTTCCTGTTCCTATTGTTCAAACTGTCCACAACCTGTCAAGATCAAGACAGCTGATTGACATCATGAATAGGTTGAACTTAGCCATCAGCTATGATTCAATGAAGAGGATCAACGCTTCGGCTGCCCAAAAGATGGTGGAGGATACCCTACCCAACAGATGTCCTGTATCGTCAATGATCTCTGAATGGCATGTTGTCCAAGGCGCAATGGACAATTTTGACCATACAGAGAACACAGTTTCAGGAAAAGATGGCAGCCATGACACTGTTCTAGTCATATTTCAGAACCAACCGAGAGATAGCGATTCTGAGGACATTCAGACGACAAGCTGCTCAACACCACTAGGAAAGAGAAAGTTTGCTGGTGTGCTGCCATGTCAGGTCATTGAGAAGTCACACCTTGTCAAAGGCACTGGTGATATACCGGAGACATTTTCAACTACACCATACAAGGATAAATCGAAAGCACAGTGTTGATGATGATTATTTCCTTTGGTGCATGGCAAGACAGAAGTACACCGATCGTGAGGAGGGCTCTTTTCCTAGCTTCACAGCAACAATGAGTGCACTCCAGGATCCACTTAAGTTTGATGTTACAAAGACGTCATTTGTACCCATCCTTCCATATGTCGCAACCGAAATGGACACAATATTTACATCCATGATAAACTTTCAGGATGTCTTGAAGCAGAAGAATGCCGTGTCAGGGGCATTGTGGTCTGATGAAGGGGTGTATGCAATCGCCAAGGAAATCCAGCTGTTGAAGCCAGATCAGTTTGGTAACATATTCCTTGGAATGGGACCTTTTCACATGGAGAAGATTGTCATCGCTTGCCTTGGGAAGTTTTTAGGCTGTATCGGTATTGATCTGGCTTTGATTGAGACTGAAGCCTTTGGCAAGCTCGTTGTAGAGAATAGTGTCATGACTGGAGGTCACTATTGCAAAGGCAAGGAGGGAATGAGTCTTGTATCAGAGGTGATGACAGTTCTTATGTTTGAGAAGTTTCAACCTGACCAGGACAGTACTAGTTGTGAATTAGACCAGCAAATAGAGACCATGGAAACTAAGATGCAGCAGGCTTTAGATAGTGACCATACAGAGTTCAGAGAGATTTGGGAAGAAAGCAAGATCTTACATGCAGACTTGAAGAAGTATTTCACCGAATGGAAAGAAACGGCCTGTAATGAGAATGTGAGGTACTGGAGCTTGTTTCTGGATGAGCTGTATCCTATCCTGAGAGATCTTACACACTCTATTCGGCAAGGCGATTGGCATCTTTTCGTTTCAGCTGTGCGGAGGTGCATGCCTTTGTTCTTCGGGTTTGGCCGGACAAACTATAGCAGATGGGGTACGCTGTTCCTTGAAGATTGCCTGGACCTACAAAGGAAGTTCCCGGGTATCTACAGATGCTTTACAGATGGTGGATGGGTGATGTACCACACTACCCGACAAGGCAGTGCAGTAGGATTTGACATGGCACTCGAGAAGTGTTACAATAAACCCGCCAAGGTTGCTGGAGGTATCATTGGGATGACCAGACAGAAAGAAGCAGTAGCCTTATGGAATCTCCTAAAGCATGAGAAAGATCTTCATGTGGCACAGCTGCTGGAATGGTGCAACTTGGGAGACAAAGATGACAGTGAGCTGAGCCTACACCATGAGTTCAATCCAAGTTCTACGAAGATTGGCCATGTTCGTGCAAAGGCCCTTCTGGATTACATAAAATCCATCAACAATCCGTTCGACGCTGGAATCAGACTTCAGAACATCTCTACTGGAGCTGACATTCCCCAGGAGGTTGTCGACGGATTACTTGAATGCCTGGAAATTGGTGAGAAGAGTTATGAAGAGTTTGTTGAGACCAGATTTCAGGATAAGGAGAAGCACCTACATGATACAATCCCTACCAACCGCAAGACTGTTTTCGTGAAACGTACTTCTACTCCGTTCACAGCGAAGAAATCGATGGCGAAAAAGGATGCAGCGGAAACGGTTAGGTACATTGACTATGCTAGAGAAAGAGGGTACAGCATGCTAGAACTCCTGAAGTATGAATTGACCAGCACATCCCAGTTCCTCACCACTGAATGTAAAGATGGCATCAAATTGAAGAAGCCCGATAAAGCCTCCTTAGCCAGGGAACTTGTCAGTCGCCTTCCACAGGAGACGAGGAATGTAAAGAGTGACGCTCAGATGACAATAGTGGACTTCATGGCACTTGTGCGTAAACTACCGATGAAAAAGATGGGCCTTCACACATTCGGGGAATTGGCTGAGAGTCTTTCCAACAGGATTCTTGCTACAGGCTCCGTGTCCACAAGAATAGACATTATTTTTGATGTTTATCAAAAATCATCAATCAAGCAAATGGAACGGGCACAGCGAAGTTCCTCAGAACAAATCACAATCACCATTGGGTCTGACAATCAGAAACTCCCTGTCGATCTTGATATGTTCTGGAGCTCAATGTTGAACAAAGTTCGGTTGCAGGAGTATGTCTTCAAGTGGATGCTGCAGAATGTCGAGTCGGACAAGGAAATATTCTTTGGAGGAGTATATGGGGGTGAATGCAGGAAACTGTTAGCTGGCACTGAAACACAGATCGCAGAGCTCTCAAGCAACCAAGAAGAAGCCGACGACAGAATCATGTTCCATATTAATGATGGTGTTGTGAAACACGGGGTTCAATCAGTCTTGGTCGACTCGCCTGACACAGATGTCTTTGTCAACCTCATCTTCCACTTCAACACAACCTGGCAACTACAAAAGCTGTACGTGAAGCTTGGTAACCGGAAAACAAAGAAAACTGTACCAGTCCACATGTTGGTTGATCAACTGGACAACGGTTTGGTGTCGTGTCTCCCAGCCATTCATGCTCTCAGCGGTTGCGACAGTACCAGCAAGGTGGGTCCAAAGCTGTCTGGCCTGAAAGCATCCATCGATCTCTCCCTACTGGAAGGGTTTGGTGTAGAAGAACTGTCACCACAGATAACAAGCAATGCTGAAAAGTTCCTTGTGTCTGGATTAAAGAAGACCGACTGTTCCACTTTCGATGAATATCGATGGGAGCAGTACCACAACTCCAAGAAAGAACTGGACTTCAACCAGCTTGTGTGCTGTTCATCAACGCTACGAGAACACATAAAGCGAGCATTTCTTCAGTGTAAGATGTGGTTGCAAGCCCCAACTCCTGCCGTCACCAAACCAGATCCACTCCAGTATGGGTATGAAGCAACGGACGTTGGCATAACACCAGTGATACTGCCAGTATCGTGCAGGCCCGATGACCTGCCTCCTCCATGCAAATGCCCAAGAGCATGTATGAGTACCAAAACGTGCACTTGCAGAGACAGGAACATTAAATGTGTCACGTTTTGTGGCTGTAGTAAAGGCGAAAAGTGTAGAAATCCAAATAAGTAAATTCCAAAATAGGATGATGCAAAAGGTATAAGTGTCATATAATGTTGTGGCCTTGGTGGTATCATACAATTGTAGTTCGTAACATGTTGAAATCGGTTTTTGGCAATTATCTTAAAAACCATTGACTTTTGGATATGAAAATGTATTACTGACCCCCCATAATGTGGCCATTGCGCAAATTTTGAGTGGTCGGGCAACCTCCTAGGTCCAACGGTTCTGTAGATACAGTCACGGCAAAAAAGGGGGCGTGGCCCAAAAAGGGGTATGGCCATTTCAGCTATTTCGCCGTCAGTGGCAAATGTGTTACCAACCAAATATTGTTCCTGGACCTTCAATTAGTGGATTCCTGAAGAGTTTAGGTCTGTACAATAAAGTGCATACTCAACCACCATGAGCTACTAGAGTAATGTGGAGTATGATAAACCAAAATGATCGTCTTGACCTCCTAAATTGATTAGGCGAATTAACTACAAATAATCCTGAGGAATCCCCATGTTCCTAAACATACACCATCTTAAGGTGTATAGAGCAGCTTAATAGGTCTTCCACGGCATGGCATTCTATTCTAATTGCTAAACAAATAACAAAAACAATGATAACATTGTATCAAAGCACATGTTAACTAATCTTACTATAATTCATCAAATGTCCGTCTGTTTGAAGGTACCGCAAAAACGGCTCAACCGATCGCAATGATATTTTGGGTGGGTATTCCTGGGAACCCTGGGAGTAAAATAGGCTATATTGTTTTTCCAAGTTTTCCAAGTTTTCCAATTTTGCAGTTTTTCCAAACACGATGGAATAATATTTACTGATATGAACAGTGATGTGGCTTTTATTGAAATTCTACAAATACTGTTTAAATTTTGATGACAATTATGAACCTGCCGTGAATGCGGAAGTGGACAGATGATGGCAATGAGCGGGTTTGATAATACCCCAATACAACCATCATTTAATCGAAATGTTTAATCGTTAAACGTTAATCGTGTTAATCGTTTTGTTAAAGTATCAATTGATGATTGGAATTGAGTGAATACAATTACGATTTTGAATTCGTAATTGTATTCACCCAACCGTACAGAACTTCACATCAGGATTTAAATATTTGTTTATGCCATGAATGTTGTTTAAAGTTTATTTTTTATATTAATGCTATTTAATTTGTGATTGGAGTTATGCTGTTTGGAATGAAAAAAGAGATATCGAGTTCAAGTGAATGACGAAATGCCGTGACGGTTTATACTTTCTAAACGTGAATTCGCAGATCGCCATATGCAGATTTGCCATTGACTGGGTATAGAACAAACTTACCCGTTTGTTTGCGAACGGGTATGTTTTTCATGGAAGTCATTCACGAACTTGCTGTCCATGTCTGACGTGTGACTGAAGGTGCTACAGGAATGTGGAATTTATTGGTTTCATGCTTTAGCATTCGCCGTTTCTGCATTGTCTGTTTGCTTCTGGCCTCCCACTCGTGCGTCGCATGGGTACCTCACTAGTACTAATAATATTAACAACAATAATAATATTAGCATCATTTTGCAATAATAATAGCAAGCGTAGGATTAGGCTAATTAACTACAAATAATCCGGAAGAATTCCCATGTTTCTAAACGCATGCCATCTTAAGGTGTATAGAGCAGCTTAATAGGTCCTTCCATTGCATGGCATTCTAATTACTAAATAAATAACAATGATGACATTGTAACAAAGTATATTTTAATTAATACGAATAATATTAAAACACTAATAATAATATTCGCATCATTTCGTAATCATAATAACGAATTTAGAATCCCACCCCTCCCCCCCCCCCCCCACGCCCCTCCCACATGTGGGCTTGGTGAAAGGTAAGCTAACGCTCATGCACTACAGTAGGCAGGTATGCTACATGGCCGTGAAGGCCAATGAAAGCAGTAAAGGGCTCACATACTAAAAATGAATACACTGTACAACATATTTGGGCAAAGTCATCAGTCATGCAGGGGTATGCTCGGCACATACATGAGATCAATTATTTATATATTTGTTGTTCTGATCAATTTCTTTCAACTTTCAACTGCCACTTTCGAGTTTTAATCCTCACAATTCCATTTAATGTCTCATTTTAATCAGATTTTTTCATTTTTTCCCTTCGACCCATGAACATTTTCACAGATTTGCTGCATCAGACCAACAACAACAACAACAACAACAACATGCATTTTAAGGCCAATTTCCCTGCTAGAGCGGAGGTTAGCCTTGCGGTCCCCATGACAATCTTCTCCATTTTTCCCTAAATTTGCTCCATTTTGCCTTCTCCATGCGTCAGACCAATACTTGCCATTTTCAGGAATGACCAGCTTGCAAGGTAACGCCAGAGGAACAGTCGAATGCTGGTACACCAAAGCACAAAGGCTTCCTGCAGGAGATTTAAAAAGCCGTTACATCTATTAATTATTCTCAGTTTTCATAGCTCTGACACATACATGATATCCGTGAGCTATATCATCTATATTCCAGATATATATATATATATATATATATATATATATATATATATATATATATATATATTTGTATACAGAGTCGAGGCTCGTGAAAGAGCTAACATTTATCAAACAAACAAATCAAACAAACAAGCAAACAAAGTATATAAAAAGGGGAGCAGTCGACAAGATGGGGAGGGAAGGGAAGGGGAGGAAGCACACAAACACAACATTTGAGAGCAGGGACATCGGGAGATGTGTGGGAGGGAGAGGGCCTGGGGGGAGGCAGGATAGGTATAAAACGCAAGGACACCAAGGACTTCCAGGAAAGAAGACAAAAGTCACCTCAAAAAAGTGGATTTGGGGTGAAATTAGCGGGGGTAGAAAAGATCAAGGTTTTGGACTGGGGAAGATAAGAGATGGTGGTGAACAGCCGTTTTAAAGATCTGGAGGGAGGAGTGGGATTGAAGAGAGTGAGGGAGTTTGTTCCAGAGGTGGGAGAAAAGAGGAATGAAGGAGTGAAGGTGAGCAGAGAGTCTTGATTTTGGCAGTTTAACCATAAGAGGGTTGCAGGCAGATCTTGTGTGACCTGCAGGAATATTTGGGGGACTGAGCCCAGAGAGAGCTGGGGGAGCAAGGCTGGAGAGGAGTCGGTAGAAGACGGAAAGACCACCAACTTGCCTGCAGTGAGTAAGTGAGTGAAAGGCCCTCGGAGATAGCGTCATCGTGGGAGATTCCAATGATTCTGAACGCTTTGGTTTCAACAGTGTGAAGACGAGCTAGGTGTGAGGCAGGAGCACCAGCCCAGAGGGGAGAGCAGTATTCCATTGAGCTGCGGATGAAAGCCTTGTATGTGGTGAGGAGCTCAGGTGTGCCAAGGAAGGACTTCGCACGATGGAGGATGCCCAGTCGGCGACTGGCTTTGGAGGCCAGCTTGGAAATGTGGTTTTCCCAGGAAAGATCATGGCAGATAGTGAGACCCAAAAGCTTGAGTGACAGAACTTCTTGGAGAGGATTATTCAGAAAGTAGATGGGAGGGTTGTCCAGTCGGTCTTTTCGGAGAGACATCGTAAGAGTGTGAGATTTGTCAGGATTGAAAGACATGTTCCACTTGTTTGCCCAGTCTGTGATTTTGTCCAGGTCTGCAGAGAGTGAGGAGGCTGCAGACTGCTGATCTGAGGGATGAGGAATGGAGCGGCGGAGAGTGGAGTTATCAGCAAAGAGATAGAGAGGATTTTCAAGAGAGTCAGAGAGATCATTGATGAAGACCAGAAAAAGCACAGGGCCCAGAACACTGCCTTGGGGAACTCCAGCCTGAACAGGAAGAGGAGATGAGAGAAACCCATTCAGGGCCACACGTTGACTACGACGAGAGAGGAAGTCCGCCAGCCATGCGTGGAGATTTCCATGGATACCAAAGGAGGAGAGTTTGGTGAGCAGAGCGGGGTGCCAGACCGTATCGAAGGCACGTGATATGTCGAGGGAGACAGCTCTAATTTCCTGTTTGGCATTGAGGACCTCCATCCATTGTTGAGACAGCAGAAGCAGCACAGGATATCAAAGTAAAGTCTGCCCTGCACCCCTCCACACAATCTGGATATTTACTTTGACCAACATGAGAGATCATAGCAAGAAATAATGCATTGTTCGGTGTTCCTGGGTACGATTCTGTAATTCCTCCAAATGAGCTTGGGATCTAACTTGCTCGTCATACAAAATACAGCAGAGGGCACTATAGGTCCAGATAGAACCCAAGGGAATCTTACCAAACACAGGTTCGTTGGGGCATCCTTTGAGCCGCACACCCATGTTCGTGGATTCAATGAGAAAATGCCGGACCAGCTCGTTGCAGGAGGGATCACCTGAAAGTAAACATTTTTGAGAAAGTTGACATTTAAAATACACAGTACTTTACAATGGACTACTGTATTAAAAAAATACACGTACAGTGTTTGGAAAACAGAATGTAACTTGCAGCCATTGCCTGGTATAAAGGGCATTACCTGCGGCAGGACAACTTGCATTGCACACACCTTCGTGTTGACATATCTTGAGCTTTTTATAGTCTGGCATCCCGCCTTACTCTCCAAACTCTCTGCTTATGGCATCCAAGGCCAACTCCACATATGGCTTTCTGATTTTGTCTGGCCCAGTCCTTTACTGCATCAATGCAAAAAACTTTCTGGAAAATCCCCATTATCTATTTGCTGTTGACTCCACCCTCTGCCGTGACATCCCTCATCCTTCAGACCGACAGGCTGCAGCCTCGTCCCTCTCTTCAGACCTTGAAAAGTCACAACATGGTCAAACACTTGGAATATGTCTTTCAATCTTAACAAATCTCACAATGTCATTCTCACTCTCTCTCTCTCTTTAAAAGGACTGTCTGGCAAGTCCCCGTCATATACCTTCTTAATCCTCTTGAGGAAGTTCAGTCACTCAACCTCCTAGGTCTCACTATCAGCCATGGTCTTTCTTGGGGAAACTACATTTCAAAGTTGGCCTCCAAAGCCAGTCGCCAGCTGGGCATCCTCTGTTATATAAAGTCCTTCCTTGGCGCACTTGAACTCCTATCCACCTGCAAGGCCTTCGTTTACAGCTTGATGGAGTACTGATCTCCCCTTTGGCCTGGCTCCCCTTCTCTCAACTTGCTCAGCTTGATGCAGTAAAAACCAAGGCCTTCAAGATCATTGGAATCTCCCGCACTGAAGCCGAGTCTATGAGCCTATCACTTTCCCATCGCAGACAGGTTGATGGTCTTTCTGTCTTGTACCGCCTCCTTTCTGGTCTTGCACCCTCTGCTCTTTCCTTGCTTTGTCCCCTTGAGGTTTTTGCAGGGTGCACACTGTCCACCATCAACCCCCATCTGGTGAAACACCAAAAATACGGGATCACTGTTCACCTACACTCATTTGTTCCTTGTTTTCCTGTCTGTGGAGCCAACTTCCATATTCTCTAAAATCTCCTTCTTTCCCCCAGATCTTCATCGACAGCTGTTTGCCATCATCTCAGATCTTCTCCCATCCAAAACGCCATTATATACCCTCGTTAGCACCTCCCTCCCTCCCCCTCCCCCTCAAAATTTCCAGCTTTTCCTTCCCGATAGTTTACTCTTGTATCGATCATGTCCACCCACCTCTCCTGGTGGGTGGACATGATCCTCTCCTCTCCTGCCCTCTCCTGCCATCTGCCTCTCCTGCCCCCTCAACCCCAACGACACTCCCACCTATAACCGTTGTTGTTTGCCCGTATCTCCCTCTATGTCTATGCTGTCCTTCAATTCCAATGTTAGTGCCCCCCACTTCCGCATCTATACTGTTCCTTTAATTCCATTGCGTCTTGATCCATTCAGTGCTCAAGCTCATCCATGAGCCTCGACTCTATACAAAAAAATCATATTTGAGTGTACAAGGTGAATAAGTCTTGCTGCCCGAATGTGTTTAGTAAGATAAGGTACATTTGTTTTACACCTAGGATAAGATACATTTGTAAACTACAAAGTACCAAACACTTTAATTCCGGTGCTGACTGTTTGCTTTTTTCAAGCTGACATCAGACACCAATAATACATGTTCCCTTACAAGGAATTTCAATACAGGAGGAGGCCAATAGGCCCACCAAAGCCGGCACTAGTGTTGCTAACTTGGTTGTTTGTCCATGCTCTATCTTTTTTAAATGAGCGTCAGGCAAGGAAGCAGCACGTACAATTTTAAGGAAAGTCTTGGGCATGACTCAGCTCGGGTTCGACCCACCGACCTCCCAGACTCAGAGCAGATGCTCTAACCATTACTCCACGGAGTCTGATGCATGGATGTGGGAAAACAAAATGCTTGGTGTGCCGATCGACGACACCGCAGGAAATATGTGCATAGACTTAGGAATTCGAGATAGGTAAAGTAAGCAAAGATGGCCCAACACCATATGGTACTAATGAAAGAAACATGTGGCAAAGATCTGTACATGTCTTATTCACCTTTTTTCCCCTGCGCTATTGCTGAGCTTGGAGGGCTGGCCACTTTCATCGCTAGGCCATAGGCTCCCCGGAAAGAAGAGCTGACACGGATGACAAATGCACCCGGCTCTCGATCCTTCAGCATATTGATTGCTTGAGGGAGACAGCAATTGTAGCAATATGAGTGCTTGTCTGGTTAATTGTATGTAACCCATCTAGTTCACATACTTTCAAAATATGTCGACACAGCTACCAATCTTTCACAAATCACTTGTACTTGTCATAAAATGTGAGTTTGGCTTTTAATTCTGTGCTCATGAACAATATACAAGGGAATATAATGCTCATGAAAATTTGCTTGAAACAAGAGTCAAACTACTTTTCTGTACAGCTGAAGTTGAGGGATCGCAAAATATAAGACGGTTGATGGAAGGTTACACTACTAGCGGAGGAGTAGAATGAAAGGAGTACCGTATTTTCCGGTGTATTAACCGCACTTTTTATCATCAAAAAAGTTAAAAGTTGGGGATGCGGTTAATACACAGATACAGAAAAAAATCAGTCTTAAAAACAATCATTGATAAATTTCAATTACATTCCAATTGTCATACACATATCAGTAGTTCACACATATCAGTAGTTGCACGTATTTGCCCATTGAGACATGCTCGATAACCCTGACATGTCATGCCGTTCCTGTCAATTCTGATTGATTGACAAACAGGAGCGAGAAATGCTTGATGGGAATACACACCTGGTCTCACGTCTAAAGAAGAATTATTGACAATAGCTGGAGTCTAATCCAATACAAAGGTAATGTACAAGCATATTTAGATCTAGATTAGAAAATAAAATTATCAATGTATTGTTGCGGTTTTGAGTTTGTAAAGTGTCTAATAAAGGTTAAAATTTGCCCCCCATAGTTAGTCACACAAGCAACATGTAGCCTCGCGATAGTATAGTTATGTCTTAGTATTTGTGAGCTTAGTTCCTTTCCATTGTTAGTTCTGCGTTGAGTAAGAGCCAGGAGAATATAGGCCCTACTGCCACCGATCATCCAACGTCAATAGCCTCAATCCTTTTTGCGCTAACGTTGCTTCATTATTGGGCGAGTTAATACGAGGCAGGCTAGGAGGACCGGGGCGGAACCGAGGGCGGAGCGGCAGAAGCGCTGACGGTAAGCACGAGCCGCCAATCAGGGCTCAGAGGTGGTGACGGCGGCGTTGCGTCACAGGGCATGGTGAGAAGGTTCGAGAGAGTGCCAGAAGGTTCGGGGCCCTGCGCAAAGCCCTCGACAGGACTCGCGTTGAAAAGGACTCGTGTTGAAAAGGACTCACGTTGAAAAGGAGTCGCATGCACACAGCAGTAAGGACTGGACTTGAAGCAGAGGACTAGGGCTGGAGAACCCCAGAGGACTCGTGTTGAAAAGGACTCGCATTGAAAAGGACTCGCGTTGAAAAGGACTCGCATGCATGCAGCAGTAGGGACTGGACTTGAAGCAGAGGACTTGCATGGGGGGACTTGCATGAGGACTTGCTGCGAGAGAGAAGGACTTGCGGTGAAGGGCTTGCACGAGAACTCGCGCACACTAACTAGCTCAGAGGATCGAGGAAGAGGAGTTGGCAGCGTGTGAGAACTGTACAGATACGCGGGCGCAGCCAGACGCGCATGAACCGATATACAGTGCATTTGAGACGCGCTAGTGAGAACAGCTGAGTAATCGCCAGCCGCGCTAAAGTCCCGCCCTTTGCCGTTCTGCCCCATCATCTGCCTTGTTCGGGAGACGCGCTACGAGTTCCTGCCATCGCCTGCCACCATCTTCGCGGGACGTGCCGGGGCCGTGGAGAGCCGGACGGGGACCGTCTCTAGACGACCACGTCGACGCGTTGGGGAACATCTACCCATCTGCAATTCCCTGTGTGAGTGTGAGACGGGCCCGTTGTCTGGGGATAAATTAAGACTGTCTAAGACTGCTCTGTGTCTCTGCGTCCCTGATCATTGTACATACGTGTGGGAATAATTAAACCAGTGTTCTTCCTTTTCCTGATTCGATCGTTCCTGTGATTTCCTCATTGACTAAGCGTGGCACGAGTTCAACCGCTCTCATCGGGTTCCAACATCTAGGTAACTGCGCGGACCACGTGTACGCAATCCGCTCGGCGTACTCACATCACACGTGGTTCGTGCGAGGCTTGCTACCTCGTTTCTGTGGCGGCGCGGGTACTTAGGTACGAGCGAGAATTGGTCCCGAAACCCTACTTCGTGCTCGCCCGGGAAGGGCGTTTCAAGTCTCGGTTCCGCCAAGCCCAGCAAGACCAAGGGGCCTAATCCCCCCTTGGTAGGGGGTAAAGGAGGGCGGCGTAGAACCGCAACAATATATTTATATGTATGTATGTATGTATGTATGTATGTATATATATATACATATATATATACATATATATATATATATATATATATATATATATATATATATATATATATATATATATATATATATATATATATATATATATATATATATATATATATATATATATATATATATATATATATATATATATATATATATATATATATATATATATATATACATACACACAGTACATCCTAAGCCTCGTTTTTCTCAGCAACCATATGTCCAATTGAGACGAAACTTTCAGGGTAGGAGTGACACCCTTGCAGAATGTTTTTATGATAAATGTGACGTCATAGCTCACTTGGTATGGCAGCCATATTGGATTAAAAGCAAATAATTAAAAATGTATTTATCGGAAACCGCTGAATGGAAAAATTTTAAACTTGGCACATTGTCAAGTACTCCCAATGGGGAACAAAACGATAATGATGACATCATCGGTGAAGTGGTACACCAGCCAAAAATGTTTCAATCGAATTCCTTATCCTAAAAATCTGAAATTGCATGCACATGATCTTTGACCCAATTGTATTGAAATTTTAACTTGATGATGTCATAGGTCACATGGTTTGGCAGCCATATTGGATTGAAGGAAAATATTAAATAATTATGTCTGAAACCGCTCATCCCATAGATGCGAAATTTAAAAAATATCATCTAACAGCACTGTTGCATGTAGTTTGAAAATAATGATGTCATAAGTCACGTGGTTTGGCAGCCATCTTGGATAGAAAAACGAACCTTATCCGATCAACATGAAACCTCACAAATTGATCACAAACGTGATCCCATACCCATACATATGCAGAGTGATGGCATCTACCCATTGTGGGACTATGCGGAGGCATATTGGTGACACAGTCGCATTGTTCTAGTTTTTAATGATTTATTTTCATGATTTTTTTTTTCTTGACACTAATTTTGACCAAATATTATACACATATACTACATATACAGGACAAACAAATAAGCTATACGTTTCAATCTTATATCTTGAAAAGGTATTGAGGTATGGCAATAATATATTCACAAAAAGTCCAATTTGATTATAATGGGGTGAAAATGTCAGGAAACTGTTTACATATGAAAATGGTGAAATCAATCATTCTGATTTTTGTTGAACCAATTCAGTGACTAAATATGCAAAATTCCGTTCAAATTTCAAGTGAATTGGATGAAAATGGACGACTTTATACAAACTTGACCTTTGATCCTTTGAACCTCAAAACAATGTTTCTAGGTTTTGATTGGCGAACCAACTCAGTGACCCAATGTGCAAATTATATTCAAACTAGCAGATTACCCACCTATATTATATATATACAGTGTGTATCAAAAAAAAGGTAATCCGAATTCAAGGGGTTAATATGCAAAGGTTATTTATTTTGACAATTTACATGTGGTTTACTAATTAAGAGGAGATCCTCAGCTTTCCATTGATACCGTCCATGCATCATTGCTGTCACACATGACCGAGTACATATTCATTGAAAATGACAAGTTCAAATCGCATTTTTACAAGTTTGGCTAATCGATGCAAGTCAGGATAATTGGTGCAAAATGAATGTCGGATGTGAACTTTTCTCAGGAATGATTGGCCTTTATGCACCCACACCTTCAACATGTCCACCTCCCCTTTCAACACAAAGCTCACAGTGGCGGAGCATGCCCTGAACTGCTCGTCTCACCATAGCCGGGTCATTGCGCAAAGCATCCACTTCATGTCGAATACGGCCCTGCAATTCGTCAAGATCACGGGAAGGAGTTACGAACACCTTGTTCTTTAAATGTCCCCAAAGGAAATAATCACATGGTGTGAGGTCAGGGGATCTTGGCGGCCATTCCACTGCATGGTTGAGGGCGCTGGCTCGGTCTCCAAAGAGTTCCCTCAGTCGATCTCGGACAGCGATAAGATGATGTGCTGGGGCGCCGTCTTGGGCCCACCAGAGATATCTGAAGACACCATGAACCTGTCGCTCAAAGTTCTCCTCCAGCTGTGGTAAAACTTCATCATTGATCATCTGCAGATACCTGTTACCATTGACATTCCTTTGAAAGAAAAATAGTCCGATCACCTGACCACTTCCACAAAGTCCCAAACAAACAGTCCACTTTTGTCGATTCATGTTGGTGTCAAAATTAAATTCCGGGGGTTGTCTTGTTGGGGCATATTCAAGAACATTATGGGTATTGACGTAGCCGTCCATGGCGAAAGCAGCTTCGTCGCCGATAACGAGATACTGCAGGAAATTGACATCGGCTTCGCAATGTGCTATCAACCATCCGGCAAGCACCAGCCTCCTGGCCACATCCCCTGGCGTAAGTTGATGCCGGATGTGAATCCGATATGGATGTTGGTAGAGGTCCAGTCTTGTGATTCGGTTGAATGTTGCCGAAGGCAATCCCGTCCCATTTCGTCTTGTGCTGGTATCCCAAGGATGCTCCAAAACTTGCTGCCTTACTGCTGCAATGTTCATTTCCGATCGCCCAGTGCGCCTCCTACTAGAATTCCCCTTGTTGCGGTTGAGGCTCGTGCCATGCTCTTGGTATTTTCTAACATTCGCCCAGATGGTTTTGGCTGCTGGAGGCTCCCGTTCTGGGAAACGTTCCCTGAACGCATCATGAGTTCGCTGCAAACTTCCAGTTTGGTGAAAGGTTGTAACCACGAAGGTCCACTGTTCAGTCGTAAGTTGAACCATCTTTTCAATGACTCAGACTGTCTCGAAACCCATACACTGTAGGCCCATCTTAAATACCCATCTTAAACAAAGGATGATGCAACCGACGATTACCAGACCAGCTTAACAATTTTACATAATCAACTTGGCAGTCGACAAGTAATGCGTCCATTTCAAAATGTCTTGCACCGATTAGCCAAACTTGTAAAAATGCGATTTGAACTTGTCATTTTCAATGAACATGTACTCGGTCATGTGTGACAGCAATGATGCATGAAAGGCATCAATGGAAAGCTGAGGATCTCCTCATAATTGGTAAACCACATGTAAATTGTCAAACTAAATAACCTTTGCATATTAACTCCTTGAATTCAGATTGCCTTTTTTTTGATACGCACTGTATATATATACAGTCACTTGAAAAAGTAAGTACACCCCATGCAAAGTTTTGACTTTTTCAACATATTTCAACATACAGCTATTTGATCTTCATTTCAACAATATTGATAGATAAAGGTGATATAATATAACAAATATCATGAAACATTTACATTTTGTAGTCCATTGTATAATTTAAATAAACATATATGCAAATTTCACATGTGGAAAAAGTAAGTACACCCTTGGATCTAATAGGTGGTATTTAGTCAGGTTCACTATGTCAATAAATTATATTTCGTTCAAAATCATGGTAGATTAGCAAACCTATACATTTTTGGAAAGGTTATAGCATAAGGAAACTAAAAATCAATGTTTACATTTGGAGAGATACCTGTATGGCGGCCATTTTGGATTTTCAAAATGGCCACTGTAAAATACATATTTTGTTCTATTTCTGCCTCTAATTACCCTAAAAACTTTTAAAAATATACTAAACCTATATTTTCAGGGACAAGGAATCCAATGAAAGTATCAAATTAGTGCTATGGGGAATGGTAAGACACGAATCAAAGGTTTTGAATTGCAAAATACTGTCTTTATATTCGCGATAAGTTGCATAATCAAATACATGTTATCATTTTGTACAGGCAGTTAATAACATCAAAATGTGTCACAATAATTCATATCACCAAACATACACAGGCAGTCAGCAAAATCATATATACACATGCAGTCAGTATAACTTCACATCTACACAGGCAGTCAATGACAAAATATGCACAGGCAGTCAATGGCATCAAACATACACGATTACAGAATATGCCATTTAGAGTTCGTCATCACTGTCCTGTGTGTCGTATCCGACAATATAGTCCGCATCGTTTTCACAGTCCGTTCCACACAAGCAAAGGTCGGTCAAATTGATTGGCAAATCGAATTGGTCGAATGGTCGATCGAATCGAATTCGATGAATCGAATCGAATCGATCGAATTGGTCGAATGGTCGATCGAAGCGATTGGTCGAATTGGTCGAATGGAATTGGTCGATTGGTCGAATTGGTCGAATCGAATTGGTCGGAATTGGCAAATGTAAACATTGATTTTCAGATTTTCCATGTAATAACGTTTCCAAAAATGTATAGGTTTGCTAATCTACCATGATTTTGAACGAAAAAACATAGTGAACCTGACTAATTGCCACCTTTGGCAGAAACAACCTCAAGTAAGCGTTTCTTATAACTGTCTGCCAGTCTCTGACATCGACTGGGAGAAATTTTTGCCCACTCTCCATGCAGAATTCTTTCAGCTGTGCGATGTTTGAGGGATTTCTTGCATGCACAGCTCGTTTCAAATCCCCCCACAATGTTTAGGGTCATTGTCATGTTGCAAGGTCCACATTCGGTTGAGCTTCACCTTTCCGACAGATGGCCTCACATTATCCTCAAGCACCCACTGGTACAATGAAGAATTCATAGTGGATTCTATGATGGTGAGCAACCCAGGCCCTGATGCAGCAAAGCTGCCCCAAACCATAATATTTCCACCACCATGCTTTACAGTTGGTATCAGGTTCTTGTGGTCAAAGCTGTCTTTGGTTTTCGCCAAACATGTCTTCTGGTACTGTGGCCAAATAGCTCTACCTTTGACTCATCTGTCCAGAGCACATTGTTTCAGAAGTGCTGGTCTTTGCCAAGGTGTTCATTGGCAAACTTTAGGCTTGCCCTGATGTTCTTTCTGGACAGCAAAGGTTTCCTCCTGGCACACCTCCCATGTAGATCACATTTGTGCAGCCTCTTACTAATGGTAGACTCGTGCAATTTGACATCAAAAGTGGCAAGAGCTACCTGTAGGTCCCATGATGACATTCTGGGGTTCTTAGAGACTTCTTTCAGCATCTTGCGGTCTGCTCTCGGGCTGAACTTGCTGGGGCAGCCTGGCCTGAACAAGTTGGCAGTTGTTTGTAATCTTCTCCACTTGTAGATGATCTTCCGTACAGTCGAATGATTGATTTTAAATTGTTTGGAGATCTTTTTAAATCCCTTCCCAGACTTCCCAGACTTTTAAAATCCCAAATCCCTGCCCAGGCATCTCCGAGGTGTGTTCAAAAAGTATCCGACCTTTGTTCATAAATAATACTCGTATCCAGATACAACAAACTTACACTAATCTCCTTCAAAGTAGTCCCCTTGGGCTGCCACACACTTCTCCCAACGGTTCTGCCACTGTCGGAAGCAGCGCTGGAACGCCTCTTTTGGGATGGCACGCAGCTGGTCCGTCGCATTCCGCATGATGTCTTCTCTGGACTGAAATCTGGTCCCTTTCAGGGGCATTTTCAGCTTGGAGAAAAGCCAGAAGTCACACGGAGCCATGTCGGGAGATTAGGGAGCCTGACGAAGCACAGGTGTGTTGTGTTTGGCCAAGAAACTCTGTATCAAATGTGAAGAATGGGCGGGTGCGTTATCGTGATGGAGCTGCCAATTGCCCGCTGCCCACAGGTCCGGCCATTTGCGTCGCACAGCGTCACGAAGGCGACGCAGAACCTTTTGGTAATACTCCTTGGTGATGGTTGTGCCGTGTGGTGCGTACTCGTGATGAACCATGCCACTGGAGTCGAAGAAGACGGTCAGCATGACTTTGACATTGCTGCGGACCTGCCTTGCTTTTTTTGGCCTCGGGGATGTTGGATGCTTCCATTGTGATGACTGCAACTTAGTTTCTGGGTTGTACCCATAAACCCAGGACTCATCGCCAGTGATCACTGTGTTGAGGAAGCTGGGATCGCTGTTCACAGTCTCCAGCATGTCCTGTGTGATCTCCAAACGGAGTTGCTTCTGCTCAATCGTTAGCAGCTTTGGTACGAACTTCGCTGAGATTCTCCTGAAGCCCAAATCCTCTTTCATAATGGAATGAACGGATCCAATGTTGACGCCCACCTCGTCTGCAAGTTCTCTGATCGTGATTCGACGATCCTGCATCACCAGGGTCCTCAATTGGTCAATGACTATCTCATTTCGGGATGTTGAGGGCCTACCCGAACGTGCTTCACTCTCCACTGATGTGCGGCCATCTTTGAAGCGGTTGTACCACTCCTTTATCTGTGTGGTGCTCATTGCTTCGTCCCCGAAGGCCTGTTGAATCTTGCGGATCGTTTCCACTTGGGAATCGCCAAGCTTTACACAAAATTTGATGCAGTAGCGTTGTTCAAGTTTTTCTGTCATTTTGTCAAAAACGAAAATCCGACGGCGCTCACTTACACTTCCTCACTCATCGGCGGTCTGCCGTCGAATGACAGCTTCTGCAGGTGGGGAAAAATTCACGCGTGCGCATTAGGATCGCCTACATACGTGCACCAATCAACGCCTCCCTAGCTTCATTTGTTTACGCACGACAAATTAAGGTCGCATACTTTTTGAACACACCTCGTATAACCTTCTTTCTGAAGGCCTCAGAGAGCTCTTTTGATCTCGGCATGGTGACGCCGCACACTTCAACAACAAAGAGCAAACCAAACTAAATGTCTGAGGTTTAAATAAGACAGGTTCCTCCAAGATCCTCTCCAACATTGTTCTAATCATTTGCACCTGAGTTGGTGCACCTGATTCTAATTTTAGGTATTTGAAGTAGTGATAAATGTAGGGGTCTTCTTACTTTTTCCACATGCGAAATTTGCATTTATGTTTATTTAAATTATACAATGGACTACAAAATGTAAATGTTTCATGATATTTGTTATTTTATATGACCTTTATCTATCAATATTGTTGAAATGAAGATCAAATAGCTGTATGTTGAAATATGTTGAAAAAGTCAAAACTTTACATGGGGTGTACTTACTTTTTCACGTGACTGTATATATATACATATTACTGATATAGATATCAAGTTAATCGGATGAAACGAGATGATTATGTGACCTTTGACCATTTGACCTCAAAAACAATACTTCAAAAGCTTGTGCCTACCTCTAAGAGGTAAATACCAGAGTAAATACCAGAGTGAAGTGTATGCGATTGACATACAGACAAACAGACAGACTAATAGATAAAATACAGACCAGACCAACCAATATATATGGTCGGACCCCGCTATTCGTGGGGGATACCTTCCTGGAAAATCCGCGAATAGCAGGACATTGTTTCAATGGAAAAAGGGGGCATATGTTCCCAAGTCGCGAAAATCCACAAATAGAGAGGAACAAACCGCGAATGGCGAGGCAACATTCGCAAATGGTGACGCAAATCCCAAGAATGTCGACGAAAATCCGCGAAGGTCGATGAAAATCCCGTGAATGTATGCTAACTGTATGCATTGTAATTATTTTATTGTTATTGTAATTATTTTAATTATTACTGTAATCCCGTAACTTTATGCATTGTTTCAATGCGGAAAAGGGGGACACGTTATAGGTTCCCGGCGGTTCCTGATTCATAGAGGAAATTTTTTAAAGTTTAAAATGTTTTCGACCGCAAATGCACATGATTAGTTTCACAAACAATGCTTACAAAAACAAAAAAACGACAACACCAGGTACCATTTCCAATTTATTGAAGGAATGCGCTTACAGTTTATTAAAGGTGCTTAACCAGCTTCGCCATACCGTACCGAGAAAGTAAAAGAAACACAACACCATCACTTACCGTTTAATAATTTTATTTTACAAACACACACAACTTTCAAATGATGATGATGATGGTGGTGGTGGTGATGATGATGATGATGATGATGCTGATGGTGATGGTGATGGTGATGGTGATGAATTCCCATGAATTCCTCGAACTTTGAGGGCGACCCAAATGATGGTGCAGCAAAATTGTACACGATGGGAGAGCCAGGAGAGGTAGGAGAAGGTGAGGACGCTGCTGAGAATCCTGGCGAGGATGCTGAGAGGAAGGCAGGAGAGGGTGCTGGTGGTCTTGAGGTGGAGAGAGCAGGGCTGAAGAAATTGGTGTTGGGGAGCTGGCTGACACATTGCCCAACATTTCAATGCAGCTCTTTGTACGGTAGCAGCACATCATCCAAACCCCTCTTGAACTTGAGGTACCTCTTCACGACTGGGTCAGCGTCTTGCACCCTGTTGACAAGCGCCCGCATGTCCTGCAGCAACTCACACAGGAACTGGACTGTGAGGTTGGACCTCGGAAACTCTTCCTCATCACTGCCAGACCTTGGTAATGGCCTTTAACTCCTCCTCGATGAGTGGGTTTAGGGAACGGTTCAGCATCATGGTTTTCAGCATGAAGTCCCTCATCTGCATGTTGTCCTCGATGCATATTCTGAGAGTCTTCTCCATCCTTTCCATGTGGACATTCCGGACATGGGTGACCACCTTCATACTCGATACAGTGCTCGCTGAAATACTCTCACGAATCGCCTTCTCCTTCTTCCGTATGTAGCGAACGGTGGATTCGTTGACGCCATAATGCCTGACAACAGGCCGCACTCTCTCTTCTCGAGCCGGTCAAGCAGCCCCACTTTCTGCCTAAGGCTCATGACTTTCTTCTGCCTCTTGGTAGTCGACGCATCTCTGGCACTGCTCTTGCGCTTGGGAGCCATTATTACCCTGCGCTCGCGAAGCGAAAATCAGGGTTAAGCATTCAGTTACGTACGTACGTACGTGTCTGCATTTCAGGAAAGTAAAGTGTGTGCCGTGTCAGCATTTTAAAATTTAATTTTCTCGGCAAATGTTGGTCCGATTGACATGAAATTTTCACCATAGGAGGGTCTCCTTCTGTAGAATATTTTAGTGAATATTATGACGTCATAGGTCACATGGTACAGGCGCTATCTTGGAAAAACGTTACACCTCTATATCTCCCATACCGCTCAATGGAAAAAATGGAAACATGGCGCATTGTCAAGTACTCACCATGGGGAATAAGATATGTTGATGATGATGTCATCGGTGCCTTAATGATGACGTCATAATTCGACAAGTACAACACTTGATCTGATCAGTATGAAAAAAAACATTCCTCTGCAACTGTTAGTCGGATTGGCACGAAATTTTCACAATATGAGCGGCTCCTCCTGTGGAATTTTTTAAATGATAATTATGACGTCATATGTCACGTGGTAAGGCGCCATCTTGGAAAAATCGAAAAAAGGTTGTCCCTCTATATCTCTGAAACGGCTCCATGGAGAAAAACTGAGACATGGCTCATTGTCAAGTACTCCGCTTGGGGAATAAGATATGTTCATGATGATGTCATCGGTACTTTAATTATGACGTCATAATTCGACAAGTACAGCACTTGATTCGATCAGTATGAATTTCTTTCTCTGCAATTCTTGATCCAATTGACACAAAATTTTCACCATAGGAGGGCTTCCTCCTGTCGAATATTTCAATGATTATTATGACATCATAGGTCATGTGGTACAGGCACTATCTTGGAAAAACTTCGCACCTCTATATCTCTGAAACTGCTCAATGGAAAAACTTGAGACCTGGCTCATTGTCACCGACTCCCCACGGGGAATAAGATATGTTCATGATGATGTCATCGGTGCCTTCGTTATGACGTCATAATTCGACAAATACAACACTTATCCATCCGATCATTATTTTTATTTTTTCAGCAACTGTTGGTCTGATGGACAAGAAATTTTCACCATAGGAGCATCTCCTCCTTTAGAATATTTTAATGATAATCATGACGTCATATGTCATGTGTTACAGGCGCCATCTTGGAAAAACCAAAAAACGTTGCACCTCTATATCTCCAAAACCGCTTTATGGAAAAAATTGAAACGTGACTCATTGTAAATAACTCCATATGGGGAATAGGTGTTGTTAATGATGACGTCATGGGTGCCATAATTATGACGTCATAATTCGACAGGGACAACGCTTAGTCTGATCAGTTTTAAATTTATTGAGCATGATCTATGCAACAATTATTTAGAGAATATAAATTTATGATGTCATCGCTCACGTGGTCTGGCAGCCATATTGGATCAAAAAAAAAGAAACGTTTAAAAACAGAAGCGTTGGCTCACACCAAGTTGACTGCACAGGGTAAGTTTTCTATGAATACCATTTAGTTGAACAATGAGCAGAGCAAGTCAAAAACACAGGTCAAAGCAACAGGACGAGAACAATGATCGAGATCGAGGACAGTCTGTATATGTAGGATTGCGAGCATTGTGGGTATTGAGCCACCTGCTAATTCCAATACTGTACTATACAGTAATAAATTCAATGAAGCATTTGCATTCTAGAATTATAATTCGCGGAGGATGACTTGTTTTCGTCGCTGATGGAATATCCCCCAAAGCGTTTTCATCGTGTAACATCTCTGATGATGCTTGACCGTAAATTGCAAACTGTAATCGATTTAATGAAGCGTTTGCATTCCATAATTCGCGGAGGATGACTTGTTTACACATCAGTTGGGATATCCCACGAAGCTCTCGATTAGAGTCCAGCTAAAATTCGTGGCCGCAAAAGCCATGAAAATGCAAATCACAGAGCAGGTCATGCTCGCAGCTCGTAAAAGAGATTTTTTGCGTACGTGTGTCCAGCTGCTTTATGCATGGCTGGTGAAAGATGGGTTTTTATAAATGTGTCAAGTTAGCGGCTCGTGATTTTTTTTTTTGCGCCCCTGAAAAACCGCGATTTCGCTGAACACGACCGCGAATAGAAAAAAAACCACGAATTCGCGGGACACTTTTCCATGAATTGAGAAACATGTCGCATTTTATCAACTGCGAATAAGCGGATTCCGCAAGTAGCGGAACCGCGAATAGCGGGATCAGACTGTATATGTATATGTGTATGTGTGTATATATATATATATATATATATATATATATATGTATATATATATATATATATATATATATATATATATATATATATATATATATATATATATATATATATATATATATATATACTGTATATATATATATATATGTATATGTATTAGGTTGGGCTTCAAAAAAGCAAAATGCAGATTTTCTCCGGGACATGGTCTATTTTTGTTCCTTTTGGTGTCAAAGGAAACCACACCAAATTTGAATGGAATCCAATAATATTTAGGGGTGCCACATCAGTGATGAATTTTCCCCCATGCAAAAATAGGAATTCCCATTTTTTGGGCTGTATATACACAAAATAAATACATAATTATATATATACATTAAATATAATATTAAAAATAAGTATATAGTAAATATACATTAAATAATAAATATACATGAATACACATTATACATTATATATATACAATATATTATACATACAGTTTTGAGACTTACTATGATCACTATCTGGGCAATTTTCATGCATGTTTTGTACAGGTTCCCGGGGTCAGGGGTACGCTTTTTTAGTGTGTAATATGTAGGCCTAACTTATTGACTGTGGCTCTTTTGTAGAGAGTGACCCTGTGGAGTAAGAATTAACAGGATTTTACCCACATTCTTGCTTATTTTGCAGATATGGCATGTGCTAGTACCAGTGTTTCATTGACAACTCGGGCTCAGGATAATGTGTATCTCATTGGGTCCACTTCTGGAGATGCCATCAAAGGTGCCAAGCTCCCGACTGTGCATCAATCTCTTGTCCTGTTTTTCCATCACCTGAAGAAGGAGAATCGCACTGCCCGGGAGAGTGCAACCCTCACCATTGAAGAGGTTGTGAAGTTCTGGGAAAAAGCTCACCTACCTACAACGACGAAGCAGCACTGCATCCATCGTTTGGAGAGGCTATATGAAGAATGGAGGAGCCTCCAAAAAGGTGCAAAGCGGGGTGGTGCGACCCAAGAGAAAAAGGAAGCATCCTTCAAGGCCTCCTTGGAGAAGACGTTTGATCTTAGGCATGCAGATTCGGAGGCCATAATCACCAACCCCGAGGACAGGAAGTTTCTTCACGATCAATTCTCAGAGAGGAAGGCTTCAATGGGATCTGTAGACACTGTGTTGGAAGCAAAAACGTTCTTGTGTGTTTGAAAGATCAGCAGCCACGAGATGATTATCGTGAAGTCCTAGAACTGACTGTCATCTCCATGGGAGGAATCCCACCTCGTGGAATCTGGATCATGGCTCCAGGAGCAATGCACAGAGCCAGATGGATGGCAAAAGCACTATATTCATTACAGGTGTTCATGTTTCGGTCAGAGTACCACTTGACACTTCGAGAGGCGAGAGAACTCCGAGCCTTCAACATTTTTGTCTGCCTTGTGTATGTACAGGCTTGGTTTCGGGCTCCACAAGCTATTGAGGCTCCCCTGAATGACATTAACCTCTTCAAGAAGTTGGAAAAGTTTGAACAAATCAATCAGAAGATGGCTCAGGCAGCCTTGAAGGCACTTGGCCGCCACACGTGGTACATGAGCCCAGTACTAGTGGCATTTGCATTCTTTGACACCAGAATTGACAAAGAAAGCAAGATCAATATGATTGAAGCATTGAAAAATGACGGTGAAAACCCCTCTCCAAAGAGACCAGCTATCAAACGAGGAACCGCCCTGTCAATCGCTGGCCTCATAACAAAACACACCAAGCATTTCTTCAGCATCCTAGGGACCCCAACTGATTGGATGGATAAGGATCCTGGTTCATGGGAGCAAGAAACCAGCTTTCAGGAAGCAAAGAAAGCCGCCAGTGGCTTAGTCGTGGTGAACGACAGGGCAGAAAGGGGTGTCGCATTGATACAAGACTACAATAAGCTCCTTACAAAGGATGAAGAGCAAAAGCAAGCTCTGCTCCAAGTTGTTGCTGCTCACAGGAAGATGTACCCCGATGCCAAGAAGGCAACAGTGGTGAAACAGGCCCAGAAATAGGAGTTACATTTCTCATTATATTTGGGTTTTTTAAATATTATGTGATATGGTGTCTCTTCATTTTATGAACTGAACATTTGGATTGTTATCATTGAATTTGAGTTTTCATAGCAATATAGTGCTATTTGTGCAGCTATTGTAACTTGTGTTTGCTGGAATACAAAGAAAGTGAGTGTAGGGTGGATTTTCATAAAACAAACTTCTGGTTTTGCTTTCGATCCATATATAGAAAAGTTTTGTAGACACCTTTAGTTTGAAGGCTGATGTGGCACCCCTAAATAAAATCAGATTGCTTTCATATTTGGTGTCTTTTCATTTTGGAACAAAAGGAACAACATAAAGCCATGTCCCAGTAAATATTTAAAAAAGATTATTTTGAGCACCACCCTAATATGTATCTGTATATACTGAAGCTGAAGGGAAAGGTGTATGCTGCATGTGTGAGAAGTGTTATGATTTATGGGAGCGAGACATGGGTCATGAATGTAGAGCAGCAACGAAGGCTGGAAAGGGTGGAAATGCGAATGGTTCGGTGGATGTGCGGAGTATCGTTGAGAGAGAGGAAGACAAATGATGAATTGCCAAAGATGATGGGAATAGAGCCTGTGATTGATGCTGTGAAGAGGAACAGGTTGAGAAGGTTTGGTCATGTGTTGAGGAAGGATGAAAGTGACTGGTTGAGAAGAGTGATGGAAATGAATGTAGACGGAAGTAGAGGACGGGGAAGACCGAGAAAGACTTGGCTAAAGATGGTGGAAGAAGAAATGCGGGCAAGGGGGTTAACAAGGAGAGATGCAGAAAATAGGGCAAAATGGAGAAGATTGTCATGGGGACCGCAAGGCTAACCCCGCTTTAGCAGGGGAAATGGCCTTAAAATGCATGTTGTTGTTGTTGTTGTTGTTGTATGTATATATAGCTGTGAGAAATAGTAGAAACTCCACAGTACGAGTAGGGCGTCTCATTTGCATTAAATAAATAATCGGGAGGTTAAATCAGACGCGGACGTAGCTTCCGGACGTCGATCTTTAATTTTTGACAAGCTTTCGACCAACAAAGGTCTTCTTCCTAGTCGTCCCCAAGTCCGTTGAACGGAGAGTAACCTATTATTACTGCTAGAGTTTTTCTTGTTAGGTTTACTCTCCATGAAATGGAGAGAAACCTATTATTACTGCTAGAGTTTTTCTTATTATTATTCTTCCGCCCTATTTTGCACCTCCGAAAACTTCATAATTAAGTTTCTCAGCAACCGCTGGTCGGATTGACAGGAAATTTTCATCAAATGATCGGCTAGACTCGTAGAATTTTTTTATGCTAATTATGACGTCATAGGTCACGTGGTATGGGCGCCATCTTGTAAAACACCTTCAACTTTGCCCCTCTGTATCTCCGAAACGGCTCAATGGAAAAATTTGAGGAATGGCTCATTCTAAAGAACTCTGCAATGGGAACAAAAAACATGTTTATTGAGAATATCAAAAATGCTAACGTTAAGAGGTTAGAATTCGTCAAACACAATTTTTCTCCCCCGAAAATGGGATTTTTTTCCCAGATGCTTAGTTAAAAAAAACTCAGAATGCAAAAATTTTCGAAGTCATACGTCACATGGTTCGGCCGCCATCTTGTTTTCCGTGAAAAAACACAAAAACCTCTTTTTCTCCGCAACGGCTGAACGGATCGAGCCCAAACTTGGCATGCATATTCGCATACCCATGACGAACAAAAACGTCGGTGAGCACGACGTCATCCGACACGTGGTTTCAGAGTTATGACGTTTTAAAATTTCAAACTAGAAATGGAATCACCTCCATAATTTGTGGAGATATCGAGTGGAAACTTTACAAAAATGTTCCTCATGGGGGGCTGTTTCATCGTTACTTGAGACGTTTTGATAAGTCACATGGTTTGGCCGCAATAAATAATGGAATTTTAAATTTTAAAAAGCTTGTAACTCTTGAACCACTGCATGGATCGACTTGAATTTTTAATGCAATGTGGCTCTCATCAAGCGAAACAAGTTTGCAAACTTTCAAGATGATTGGATGTAAGGTCACGAAGCTATGTCTTTATTGTTGAAAGAAGAAGAAACACACCATTTTGTCTTTCCAGAACGTGCTCACGATAACGCGATCTCCCGCGGTCATTTGAACTTCAAAAAAATATATAATCGCAGATTTGTCAATAGATGAGGCATATTAACAAACGAATGAAACAGATTTGCTCAAATTCTGACTATTTTTAACTCGATCGTATTTCACTGAAAGTAAGCCCATCAAGGCGCGTATGTAATACACGAAAATACAGTGGGCCATTTGCGCATGTGCAAACATCCATCCACATATTATGTAAGGTGCGGTGCGAGAAGGAAATGGCTGTCATGGTCGCAATTGGTCTTCAAATTTGCGCAAATAAATGCCCTACACGATGCCATTTATTTCGTCAAAATCCATCCAGCCGATCTGAAGTTATATGAAGAAATGCATTTACGTCGTGACGTCATCACGCGATTTTCGAATGCAGACGTCTTTTCGGAAATTAAATAAAGATAGAAATCGAAATGAATCATGTCCGCGATCTGCGCATGCGCGGTTTTCTCAGTCGCTTTTCAGTGGCATCGCAGTGCAACCCATCTGCGCATGCGCCAGCTATTGAAAATTGGGTCGCCACGGCAAAATCCAAGATGGCCGCCACCATGTATGTCTGAACCTTGCAACCTGCATATCTTGAAAAATAAGCAAAGTAGCAACTTCTAATTTGGTGTGTGGGTGTATCTAGACACAAGGAAGAACGCTATCGAAAATTGGGTCGCCACGTCAAAATTCAAGATGGCCGCCACCATATATATGTCTGACCTTGCAACCTGCATATCTTGAAAAATAAGCGAAGTAGCAACTTCTAATTTGGTGTGTGGGTGTATCTAGGCACAAGGAAGAACGCTATCGAAAATTGGGTCGCCACGTCAAAATCCAAGATGGCCGCCACCATATATATGTCTGACCTTGCAACCTGCATATCTTGAAAAATAAGCGTGTGTGTGTGTAGGGGGGATGTGTGTGTGTGTGTGGGGGTGGAGGGATGTGTGTGTGTGTGTGTGTGTGTAGGTGTGGGGGGGGGGGGGTTGGTTGTGTGTGTGTGTGTGTGTGTGTTTGGGGGGAGGGGTGTGGGTGGGGGTAGGGGGGATGTGTGTATGTGTGTGTGTGTGTGTGTGTGTGTGTGTGTGTGTGTGTGTGTGTGTGTAGGGGGGATGTGTGTGTGTGTGTGGGGGGAGGGATGTGTGTGTGTGTGTGGGGGGGGGGGGGGGGGATGTGTGTGTGTGGGTGTGTGTGTGTGTTTGGAGGGGTGTGCGTGTGGGGGGAGGGGTGTGGGTGTGTGTGTGGGAGGGGGTAGGGGGGATGTGTGTGTGTGTGTGTGTGTGTGTGTGTGTGTGTGTGTGTGTGTGTGTGTGTGTGTGTGTGTCGGGGTTGTATCCAAGGGGGTTGTGTCAAAGCATGTCCAATGAAAGTGGGGTTGTATCACAAGTGGGGTTGTATCAAAAGTGGGGTTGTATCAACAGTGGGGTTGCATCAAAAGTGGGTGCGAGTAAACCGGTCATCACTGCCAGCAGTTTTAAAGTGGCAGTTCTAGTTGGTTTACTCTCCATGAAATGGAGAGAAACCTATTATTACTGCTAGAGTTTTTCTTATTATTATTCTTCCGCCCTATTTTGCACCTCCGAAAACTTCATAATTAAGTTTCTCAGCAACCGCTGGTCGGATTGACAGGAAATTTTCATCAAATGATCGGCTAGGCTCGTATAATTTTTAAATGCTAATGATGACGTCATAGGTCACGTGGTATGGGCGCCATCTTGTAAAACACCTTCAACTTTGCCCCTCTGTATCTCCGAAACGGCTCAATGGAAAAATTTGAGGAATGGCTCATTCTAAAGAACTCTGCAATGGGAACAAAAAACATGTGTATTGAGTATATCAAAAATGCTAACGTTAAGAGGTTAGAATTCGTCAAACACAATTTTTCTCCCCCGAAAATGAGATTTTTTCCCCAGATGCTTAGTTAAAAAAAACTCAGATTGCAAAAAATTTCGAAGTCATACGTCACATGGTTCGGCCGCCATCTTGTTTTCCGTGAAAAAACACAAAAAACCCTTTTTCTCCGCAACGGCTGAACGGATCGAGCCCAAACTTGGCATGCATATTCGGATACCCATGACGAACAAAAAACGTAGCGAGCATGACGTCATCCGACACGTGGTTTCAGAGTTATGACGTTTTAAAATTCCAAACTAGAAATGGAATCACCTCCATAATTTGTGGAGATATCGAGTGGAAACTTTACACAAATGTTCCTCATGGGGGGGATGTTTCATCGTTACTTGAGACGTTTTGATAAGTCACATGGTTTGGCCGCAATAAATAATGGAAGTTTAAATTTTAAAAAGCTTGTAACTCTTGAACCACTGCATGGATCGACTTGAATTTTTAAAGCAATGTGGCTCTCATCAAGCGAAACAAGTGTGCAAACTTTCAAGATGATTGGATGTACGGTCGCGAAGCTATAAGTCTTTATTGTTGAAAGAAGAAGAAACACACCATTTTGTCTTTCCAGAACGTGCTCACGATAACGCGATCTCCTGCGGTCATTTGAACTTCAAAAAAAATTATAATTGCAGATTTGTCAATAGATGAGGCATATTAACAAACGAATGAAACAGATTTGCTCAAATTCTGACTATTTTTAACTCGATCGTATTTCACTGAAAGTAAGCCCATCAAAGCGCGTACGTAATACACAAAAATACAGTGCCCCATTTGCGCATGTGCAAACATCCATCCACATATTACGTACGCGTCCACACGTGACCTTGCGCTCCAGCGCTACCATTTGCGCATGCGCGATTTTTTCAGCGTTTAAGTGCTTCGTTGCACCACCTGCGCATGCGCAGGGTTGGCGGGATTGACGCATTAGAATGTTTGGTGCTGTGCGAGAAGGAAATGGCTGTCATGGTCGTAATTGGTCTTGAAATTTGCGCAAATAAATGCCCTACACGATGCCGTTTATTTCGTCAAAATCCATCCAGCCGATCTGAAGTTATATGAGGAAATGCATTTACGTCGTGACGTCATCACGTGATTTTCGAATGCAGGCGTCTTTTCGGAAATTAAATAAAGATAGAAATCGAAATGAATCATGTCCGCGATCTGCGCATGCGCGGTTTTCTCAGTCGCTTTTCAGTGGCATCGCAGTGCAACCCATCTGCGCATGCGCCAGCTATTGAAAATTGTGTCGCCACTGCAAAATCCAAGATGGCCGCCACCATGTATGTCTGAACCTTGCAACCTGCATATCTTGAAAAATAAGCAAAGTAGCAACTTCTAATTTGGTGTGTGGGTGTATCTAGGCACAAGGAAGAACGCTATCGAAAATTGGGTCGCCACGTCAAAATCCAAGATGGCCGCCACCATATATATGTCTGACCTTGCAACCTGCATATCCTGAAAAATAAGCGAAGTAGCAACGTCTAATTTGGTGTGTGGGTGTACCTAGGCACAAGGAAGTACGCTATCGAAAATTGGGTCGCCACGTCAAAATCCAAGATGGCCGCCACCATATATATGTCTGAACGTTGTGAGCGGAATATCTTGAAAAATAAGCAAAGCACCAACTTCTAATCTGGTGTGTGGGTGTATCTAGGCATAAGGAAGAACGCTATCGTAAATTGTGTCGCCACGTCAAAATCCAAGATGGCCGCCACCATATCTATGTCTGAACTTTGTGAGCGGAATATCTTGAAAAATAAGCAAAGAACCAACTTCTAATTTGGTGCGTGGGTGTATCTAGGCATAAGGAAGAACGCTATTGAAAATTGGGTCACCATGTCAAATCCAAGATGGCCGCCACCATATATATGTCTGACCTTGCAACCTGCATATCTTGAAAAATAAGCGTGTGTGTGTGTAGGGGGGGTGTGTGTGTGCGTGTGGGGGGAGGGGTGTGCGGGTGTTTGTGTATGTGTGTTAGGGTTGGGGGGGAGTGGGGGGATGTGTGCATGTGTTTGTGTGTGTGTTAGGGGTGGGGGGGGGGGGTATGTGTGTGTGTTTGTGTGTGTGTGTGTTGGGGGTGGGGGGGATGTGTGCATGTGTGTGTGTTAGGGGTGGGGGGATATGTGTGTGTGTGTGTGTGTGTGTGTGTGTGTGTGTGTGTGTGTGTGTGTGTGTGTGTGTGTGTGTGTGTGTGTGTGTGTGTGTTGGGGGTGGGGGTGGGAGGACGTGTGCATGTGTTTGTTTGTGTGTGTGTATGTGTGTGTATGTGGGTGGGGGGTAGGGGGAATGTGTGTGTGTGTGGGGATGTGTGTGTGTGTGTGTGGGTGTGTGTCAGGGGATGTGTGTGTGGGATGTGTCTTGGGGGGTGGGGGGAGGGGGTTGTGCATTTGTCTGGATATGTGTGTGCGTGTGGGGGGAGGTGTGTGCGCGTGTTTGTGTGTGTGTGTGTGTGTGGATATGTGTGTGTGTGTGTTGGGGTGGGGTGTATGTGTGTGTGTGTGTGTGTGTGTGTAGGGGGGATGTGTGTGTGTGTGTGGGGGTGGAGGGATGTGTGTGTGTAGGTGGGGGGGGGGGGTTGGTGTGTGTGTGTGTGTGTGTGTGTGTTTGGGGGGAGGGGTGTGGGTGGGGGTAGGGGGATGTGTGTGTGGTGTGTGTGTGTCGGTGTTGTATCCAAGGGGGTTGTGTCAAAGCATGTCCAATGAAAGTGGGGTTGTATGAAAAGTGGGGTTGTATCAAAAGTGGGGTTGTATCAAAAGTGGGGTTGTATCAAAAGTGGGGTTGTATCAAAAGTGGGTGCGAGTAAACCGGTCATCACTGCCAGCAGTTTTAAAGTGGCAGTTCTAGTTTTAATCTAATTTTAATATATATAGACAATCAAATCAACATGTCTATCAACAGTATGTGCTATCAGTTGAAGGCGATTTCACACACAGTATCCAACAGGCTAAAGGGTATATACTGGGTTATTTAGCTGAATGATGATTGGTGTAAAGATGGGCAAAGCATAACACTGAAGAGTTGCACCTTCTTCTCTGGAGATATCTGGTTTGTACCAGAAATTGCTTGTAGCCTGCACAAACTTAGCATGTGATTCCAAGCTTGTGTCCACACCTGCACACAACACATTCATGTTGTTTTTGTTAAAATTCACTGTATAATACAAATGCCTGCAACTCTATCATTTGGTTACTGATTTTCATCATTATTTCTATCACTGATATACTGTATATATGGTAATGTTTCATCAGGGATATAGCTAGGCCATCTGTATATTCACTACGGCACGCTGGACTACACTTTAGCACCTTGGTCAGTCATATTGTAAAGAATTAAACAATTTCATGTAAACTGACAATATTAGGAATAAACCAGGGAAACCATACATTATAATTATCTATCGGAGTTAATGGCACCTGATTCGTTAGTGCACCTGTGTGTACATGAAATTGTATGAATGAATGCTTAACTTTATCACCCAGCTGGATACTCTTGATCTGATTAACTGAATTTATAAAGTTCATGTTGTTCACATTATTACTTTCTTGGAGACCAAGATTATCTTTTAATTTAACAATGACAGTCTTATTTTTCTTGCCAGATTTGTAGTACTATATATTGTATGGAACATCATATGCAAAAATGACATCCAGAAAGTTTGAGGCTTTCTCAGAACAAAGTGATCACTCAAATTCAGACAGAAATCAATTATATGTCAACTGGCATGCCACCCATTGCAGTCAAATTACAAAAACTCTATCAACATGTTCCAAATGTTCTGTCTCACTCATTAACACGATTTTAGTATGGCCTTTTAATGAAATTGCTCAGTGGGTCCAGGGCCAGGCAAAACATGAACGGGGAAAGGCTTTCTCCTTGGAAGATCCAACGTTTTGCTCTACCTATAGTATTTCGATTTTTCCTTCGAAGTGCTGAAATATCAGTGGTATTCTAGTGTTCCAAGTGCTTTCTCAATCAGTTTGTTTATTTGGTTATCGATCTTGTATACCTGCATGCATGTTGTCATCCATGAATATGAGACTCGGTCTCAAGTAATGTAGCTAGAGATTTTTATGTATGACAATAATTGGCCCTAAAGCTTTTTGAGTGTTATCAAATTGATATGACAAACTGATGAGCAAGATCTGCTTCTGCATAACTTATATTTTACTAAAATAATTGGTAGAACAGTGAATGAACCAAACATTTGCACATGATTCGTAGAATAAATATGAGAGTTCAAGATGAGATTGTAATTGGTGATAAGTCTGGAGTGATGGATTGTACCATCTTAATGAGCAAGGACACGAATACACCCTAACATCCAGTAAAAGAACATCTACAGAAACAGGAAAGGTGACACATTTACAGTACATGGATTTAAAACTCGTCGCACTGAATGACAAGCAATTGGCAGAACACCTGAAATTTGTGAAATGGTTCTCCAACTACATTCAAATGGAATTTGGCCTAGATAAGTGTACCAAGTGCACTTTCGTACAAGGAAAACCAACAAAAACAGATAACATACAAAATTAACCTATATACTGAACAACGATACAGGAACTATAAAACAAAGCACCATACAAATGCCTTGGAGTAGAAGAGAGCCACCAAATATGTCACAAACAAATGCACAAAACAATTTCCAAAGAATTCCTATGTAGAACGAAGATGATCGTGAAAACATACCTCTCCCTAAGAAACAAAACCAAAGCCATAAACCAACTCAGTACCAGTGTTCCAATACAACTGCTGAATAATAAACTTGCCACAAGCAGAAATCAAAATTTAATACATATCAAAACAAGGAAACTCCTCACCATGCACACAATGTTCTACAAAAACCAATGCATCCCGAGAATGAATGTACCTGCCGAGACGAGAATGAGGGAATGGCCTGCTGGCATGCAACTATGTATGCAGAATGACAACTGTAGAATTGGCTGAGTACATGAAGAGTTCAACTGACTAAGGAATCCAATAGTTTGTATGAAAACACGAAGACAACAAGCCACAAAAAATATCCCTAACCCACCTTGCAAAAAATTTGCAAACACAGGTGTGAACAAAAGATGGCACAAAATAAACCCAAACAGCAACGAATACAGCCCCTACGATCACAAAAATATATATCAAGATGTAATATCAACAGATATACACTGACAACTAGGAAAACGATAATGAGCAGGAGGGTATAAAAAAAAGAGTTGGACAGACTGGGAGTAGACAAAGAAGGTTCATTGAAATGGCTAAGAAGAGGTCAGCTCAACTGGGACGGAAAACAAATCATAACTATAAAACATCTGAAAATGCAAAGCCCGTCCACGTCCGTTTGTATTGAGAGATCATCTTCTTTTTTTGTTTGCCCAAAAATAACGAAAACAAGTACACATACATTCAAAGTACACCGCCCCATGCCAAATAATTAAATATGCTGCAGCGCGGCATTGCCGGGGCGCCTCCGGCGCCCGGCAATACCGCAGTGCAGCTCATTGAGGCTGCATTGGGAGGGAGAGGTGTACACTAATTGATTGATTAATTGTATAATTAAAATCAATAAAAGATTATCACAAAATATTTTCATAATCAATTGGCTAATCGCATAACTAAACCAGTAGTGCTTCATCCGAAGATGTATCTTTTAGAAATTTAATTAAATAAGTCATTTATAAAAAATTAAATAATTAATTGATTACTCAATAAATAATTAATCGATTAATCAATAAATACTTAATAGATGAAATGATTAATCAATAAATCAAAAATATCCTTGATAGCCACATCACTTGGTCACTCATGTCCAAATATTAGCTTCCCAGCTCAAAAGGTGCCTGAGATATTGGCCAAATGAGAAAGAAAATAAATAAATGATTAATAATGAAAATAAATAAATAATAATCATAAAAAAATTAAATTATTAATCAATTTGGTCAGAGAACACATAAACTACCACTATTTCATCAGAATCTGTAACTTAAAAAAAAAAAATTTTTTTGTCATTAATCGAATAATTAAATAATTAATCGATTAATTGATTAATTAATAAATCAAAAATATCCTTTGCAGCCAAATCACCTGGTCATTGGCATGTCCAAATATCAGCTTCCTAACTCAAAAGGTGCCTGAGTTAATAATGGTCAGAAGATAAATGAAATTTAATTAATTAAATAAGTACTTAATTAAACGCTAATAATTAAATAACTCCTCAATTAATTGATTATTCAAAAAACAAAAAATACCGTATTTGACAAAGGACTTGCTCACTACTGTGCCGAAATTTCAGCTTCCTAGCTCAAAGGATGGCTGAGATATCGTCCGGACAACCAAGAAAACAAGAAAACAAACAAGAAACCAGAGTGAAAACTGAGTACTCTCTTTCAGCGTGCGTCACTGCCGAGCCCCCTTCGGTGCCCGGCAATGACGATTTGCAATGCCTGGAGGTGGCATAGGAAAGGAGCGGTGTACAACAGTTTTTTAAAAATACAAAATGAAAACTGATGATTTTATGCAGCCTTGACCTTTGAGCTTTAGATCTAGAAAAAAAAATCAGCTCCTAGCTTTTGATTGGTGAACCAAATCGGTGACACAATATGCAGATTCTCACATTTTCAGATGAATTGGACGAAAATTGACGATTTTATGTAACCTTGATCTTTGACCTTTTGATCTGAAAAAAAATCCACTCCTACCTTTTGAATAGTGAACCAATTCAGTGACCCGATATGCAAATTCTTTAAATTTCAAGTCAATTGGGTGAAAATTGGAGATTTTACTCAACTTTGACCTTATGATTTAAAAAGCCCAATCAACTTCTAGCTTTTGATTGGTGAACCAATTCAGTGACCCAATATGCAAATTCTTAAAATTTCAGGTCAATCGATGAAAATTGACAATTTTATGTGATGCTGACCTTTGACCTTTTGACAAAATTATTAATTTGTCTTCTCCATATTATCATATAAGGCTTTGCTGCAAATTTTATGACAAAACTAAATTTTGGTTAAAATGTTACGGCACGGACACGGACACACACACACACACACACACACACACACACACACACACACACACACACCGACAGACAGACAGACAGAAGCAATTTAAAAACCCGTCTCCTGCTGTGCAGTGGACAGGCTGATAAAGGACACTACACGAATGGATTTTAAAATATGGTGGGATTGAGGCAAACGGAGAAGTGTAGGTTCTGCAAGACAGAAACAGAAAGTACTAGTCACCTGCTCTCGGAATGCAAAAAGCTATTATCAGAACAACTTTACACACAACGGCACAACAAAGTATGCAAAGTGATTCATTGACATATCTGCAAAAATGTAAACATCCCAGTACCAGAAAACTCATGCAAACACGAGCACAAGGACAATCATTGAAAATGAGGATGTAAGACCTGATGATTCCATCGAGCGTGAACATAGAAAACAAAGCATTGCGTCCGGACATTGTACTCAGGAACAAAAAGGAAAAGACAGCATTGATAATGAGATAATGGTACCCAGAAATTTTGGCCTAAACAACGCAGAAATCAAGGAAATGAACAAATACCAGGACCTCAAAAATGAGGTCAAGAGATCTTGGAAACTGAAGAGCAGCAAAATTGCCAATACCTGATGGATAAATGTTGCGCTCGGTGAGGCAGTGCATAGACATGTGACAACGCACAGGCGAAGGTAACTCCGGATTGTGTTGTGCCTAACTTCTTGATCAAGAGGATGAAGTGGTACCCCGCTTATAATTAACAAAAACGAAAATTGGGTTATCAATTTTAATAAGATCTCTCAGACATTTGTGCACAATGAACTAATATTTCAGGTATAACGTTGCCAAAAGTACAAACGAGCATTACATGTCACAAATTATCTAAATCTCTCAGAAGTATATCACAAAACAGTGTATTGCCTCCAAGACCAGGTCGAGTTATCTTTGTAAATATCTGTGTTGTTGGCTTGAATCTCACAGGCTATGCACAAGTTGCATATCATGTACACTGACGGTTGATAAAAATCGTTTTATGAACTTACCATAGGTTGATGGAGAGGCCATGACTGAGCGATCGCTGAGCATAGATCCATTTCTCTTCTCAGGCAGTGCTGGTTGCATCATTGCTGTCCAGTCAGCGTTCACCGTACCTCCATCTCTACTAGAGCCTGCCAACTCACCATCACTGTATGACGCCTGCAGCAGATGTTCAGGGAGAGAGGTCTGTCCACTAAGCGGTGTGCGTGGTGTATGACCTCGAGGTGGTGACCTGTCTTGTATCAGAGTATAGCTCAAAGGAGCAGTGCTGTTGTAAGCATTGGTTCCTGAAAGAAGTAGACCACCGCTGGCATGTCGTGAAAGGGGTGCATGAGACCCATCCAGTGGAGTATTAGCCTGCAAAGAGCGACCACTAAATGATGGACTCGCAGGTGATCCTGCTGGACTGCTGCTGGCAAGGGAAACCTTGCGATGAGATGACACTGGGCTTGGGGGAGTCATCGATGCGAAGGTCCTGTGGGTCGTGCGAGGACTATTGGACAGAATGCTGTACAAAGATGTTTGGCTTGCTGCAACAGATGGCCTGTATGGAAAACCAGGAGTTGGTGGGTTGGAAGAGGAATAAGAGGATAGCGGACTGGCTGTCCTGGCTGAAAAAGCAGTTGAGTCATTGTAAGGACTGGTGGAAAGTTGAAGCCCAATTGGGCTTGAATGAATGCTTGAGAAGTCATCAGCTGGGCTGCTGGAGGCCTGCTGATTGAATACGATAATCTCACTGTTGGTTGCAGAATCATGTTGCTTATGAGAGGAATGGGGAATCACTGTCGGGGTACTATAATCTCTTGTCAGGTTTCTTGAGTCCCCAACATGAGATGTACCGTTATAAGTCAGGCATTGTGGTAATTGTGAATTCACGACAACCTTGTGCGTTTGGCTTTGAGGTTGCTGGCTGCTAAATGGGCTGCTTCTGCTGAGCGATTTATGGTAAGGACTGTGGTTTGCTTGCTGTACCGTGGCATAACCGGCATGCCCACCAGAGGTCCCAGGTAGCTGCATGCAAAAAGCTGGACTTTCCTTGTTAGACAAGGCCATTTGTCTTCCCTGGTCTGGGGAGAGAGTTCCTGGATATGCCATTAGTGTTTGAGGCTTTCCTTCAATGTTTTCAAATACCAGGCTTTGCTGACCCACACCTCCATTTACTTGTTGCGGTCCATGTTGCATCACATTGATGGCCTTTGAAGAAGGTGTCTTTTTTTCATCTGGGAGCTCATATCTTGAAGCAAGTTTGTACTGTGAAGTAAGATGCTGAGGTGTGGAGATGTATGGCGTGCTCCCGGATCTGCACACCAAGCCATCCAAAGTTGTGGAGCCTGGTGCAGAAGCTGTCAATTCCTTCGGCATTCTTTGAATCCAGCTCGTTTCCGAGTCGCCGGGCCTCAACTTCTGATCACAATAACTGAAACATACGTTTAATTAATTGCTTACCAAGTGCATTAAAAGCTCTTTCAAGGTATCTATCACATTGCAGATTTGAACAGTGGTTTGCAGTAGCTATAGTTACCTTGGAAATAATATTTCAAAACATTATTGTTGGAGATTGTTCTTAAAAGTGTAAAGATTATAAACACCTTTGCAAAAAGTTGTGCAACAGGGTTAACACAATATTGGCAAGAAGCTAATAATTTCCAAATGTCAGAGTGATAAAAGAAAGGGAGTAATATATTCAGTGTAAGGATGCTCAAACGTGGTTTACATTTGTGCAGAAGTTTGCTCGATGCAAGGTCTTGGTTGCTGGGAAGAGTTTACTCCCACCTGAGCTGTCCGGGCCACGGTGGATACATAGCTTCTAGGTTCTGCGGGCACAATTTTCCACAAACCTATGTAATGATCAAGTAAATGCACAAAAATATTTTAAGCATGGCTGGCAGCATAGTAAGGATAGTACGCAAACTCGCTTCTGAGTTGTTTAACATGTGCTTGAATTCCGACTCAGCTACACCCTGGTGTTTCGCAGGTAGCGTTCGGCATCAATGTGTGTGCCGTCCGTCCGATTGACGTAAAACTAGGCTATCGTCCGCCAGCATTAGTTGATGGACGTTAAAGATCCGTTGGCATCCTTCGCGTAGAGTAAATGAGCTATCGCCAGCACCGACGCCAAATTTCTGCTTCGGAGTGGCGACCAAGTTTCTGGACCCGTTTTTCTGGACTCAGTTGATTCTCCTTCTTCGGAGTGGCGACCCACCCAAGATGGCGACCCCCAGCCAAATCAACTCCTTTGGCAGAACTGATGCTCTCTATAGACCACGGTGCTTAAGTCTGCCAGGTATTACTTTTATTATAAGCAAAAACTATGACTTTTATAACTGAAATCTTTAATCGTTTTCCTAGGTATTTTTATCCACCAGCAACAACAGGGAATATGCAGAAAACTGTGTAAGAGTCATGCAGAGGAGCTCCTATCATGGGAAGCTGGGTAAGACTTTTTCATGTACTAGCGTGTTGACAACATATGGGCTATGCATGGAATGTCACCCCTAAAGGGGCGGCCAGTTAAAGGACTTGCTATGGATTACCAAGACATCAGGTCTCACTCAACCAGTGATGCTTCTTTATTTTAATTAAAACAACCCTCTGTTTTATTTTATTTGACTTAATACTGTTAAGACTCGTTTCCTACATGAGGCAGGCAAGATATGGTGGGCTGGGAGTTGGCAGCTTAAATTGAGAAAGTATGGTAGGAAGTGTGGTTGGAAGGGAAACAAAATAGAAAGGAGGTTGAAATAAGATGAATCATTACAGGAATATGGAAGGGAGATACGTTTGACATATAAGAGTGAAAGAGATGTCAAAAATTCAAAACATATTGGCAAACCTAATTACTGTCTGTCACGAAGACAGGTGGGAGCAACAGGGGAAATGGTAAACAGACATTAACCGTCACTACATATGAAAGTTATATTGCCAGCTACAGTCTTTTAGACAATGCATCTGAACTGTGAATATACAGAAAATGGACATACACATGCACACACATATATGACATATTGTATACACACACACCCATCATATGTGTGTGTGTGTGTATATATATATATATATATATATATATATATATATATATATATATATATATATATATATATATATATATATATATATATATATATATATATATATATATATATATATATATATACAGTATATATATATATACACGCACACACGAAGGTGGATACTTGAAGACCTGGGAGGACTCTGTTCCATCTCCTGAACCTGAAACCCACCCATGTGAAACTTACACACACACACACACACACACACACACACACACACACACACACAACTACACATGCATGGTCGCACACCTACACATGCACACACACACACACACATGCATGTGCGCACACCTACACATGCACACATGCACACATACACACAAAACACACACACACAACTACACATGCGCACACACACACACATACACATGCATGTGCACACACCTACACATGCACATAAACACACAAAACACACACACACACACAACCACGCACAACTACACATGCACACACACACACACACACACACACACACACACACACACACACACACACACACACACACACACACACACACACACACACTAATATAGACGTTCCCATGTTCATGGGTGCGTATGGAAAACAACCCAAGATAGCAATGGGCCGTCCTCCCAAATAATTGGAATGAAGGTCACTGCAATGTTGGAATGACTTTAAAATATAGAAAGCCACAAATCAAATATTTCTTGCATCGACTAGAAAATGGCAAGGACAAAAAGGGGATTTAAGAGGCCGTTAAGGCCAGTAAGAAAAAACAGAAGAAAGAGATGATTGCCTTTGGCTAAGATTATCTAATGACTAATCCAGGCCAGAATATGGCACCTGCAGACTTCGGCTGGATTACTGCAGATCAAGTCGGATTGTAACCCTAGATTGCTTATCAAATGGATGATACATGCTTTTGACAGTGAATTGCTTTGGATCTCAATGCCGACCCTATTCACATGCCCAAACACATTATAACAGTCATTTATATATGAAAACTGAAATGAAAATTTACTTGTTCACCACCACGCTTTGCAAGACCCTCCCTTTGGATGTGACACGAACTTCCGAGTAACTGTACATGGAAAGCCAACATATTTCATTGAAAAACAACGTGAACATGTTTTGTTTAGCGATTTGTTGTTGTGTGATTTAAAAAAAATTTGCCTACTTCTCACCAGTCGAGCCTAGAATATGGTATCCGCTGAGAGCTATGGTATCTGCGGAGAGCTACCCTGTTTCACAGTTAAACATGTGCACCAGCTGTCAGGCAGTGATTTTGTCATGTTCCTCCAAGCTTGCATGCCTGTGCACTGACCAAAGGTGGCACAGCCCAACAACACTACAGTCCAAAGCCAACAACACCCAAGCTCCTCCTCCTCCTCCTCCTCCTCCTCCTCCTCCTCCTATGAGTTATAAATTCCAGGGCTCTTGGTGGAAACTCTAAACATGGCACTCTGTTCTCACAAATGAAAAAAAATTCTGCAATCCGTTTATGTTCTGCAAAAATCCATGGTAATGACACATCATCAAACAACTTGGTCTGTGGTTTTAAGAGTCCAATCTACACCTGCTTTGAAACATCCCACACATTGCAGGAGATGAATTACCCCATATGCATGTGAACATCAGCACAAAGTCTGAAATCCAGTTCTAGCCACAACAGAATTCACAGCAACACAAGTAACCGCCATAATGTCTTGCGCAGGTTTCTCATATGTTTGCAAAAAGCATTGACTGAAATCCAAAAAAGCAGGAAGAAGTTAAAGAATATAACTTTATAACAGTCATTTTGTGCGTAGTTATTTACTTAATTATGGGTAACGGTAAGACCAAGGGATGCAGTAAAACTCACCGTGACATGTCATCTTCATATTGTCACTTCCTAAATCACCTGCACAATGCACATACAAGGGATGAGAAATATGAACGAGTTACTATGTCTCTTGTACGCATTGAGTTGCTCGCAGCTGCATAGCATCCGATGACACTTTTTCAGCCAGAAGGCAAAATTCAGGAAAATCCATCATGGATGGAGCTCAGCGAGACCTTTGAGATGCATGACCCATGAAGCGTTCCGCGTGCACCATTTGACATAAAAAAACCTCAATAGATACAGTGCGGAAGGTAGTGCAGTGTCTATATTTCTGGAGGTCCTCATTGGGTAATACAGTACTTCACTTCACCCAAATGATTGAGAGCTTCATACTGCTCAACTGTAAGACTTTAATGACTATTGTGCGTATCATGTGCTGTTTACAACTGTCCAACTTTCCAACTCCCTCCACCGCTTACACAACATGATGTCAGCCACAGATGCTTTAAAAATCCTGAAAAAGATGAAGATTTGGAAAAGTTCCGCGCAGCATTTGTAATTTAAGAGGCTTTTTTTTTTTTTAATTACAAAAAACTCTTTAAAAATATATTTATTTTTTTTGCAAAGAGTGAAATGAACAGTTTGAATAAGTTTTGGGCCTTTAGAAGTTTATCCATCTCAACCAAATAAAACGTCCAATAAAATGCTTGATCTGTCCCAGAATGATTTCTGGTTCAGAAGTGGGATTTTGAATACGGCTGAGAAACCAGAGGCATTCAATATGTAGGCAATTAGTGAAACTACATCAGTTAGTCACACAAATGTAGACTAGGAGTCATTCATGATTGTTGTGATTGGCCACCATTGCTGACCGAGGACACAAATATATAGATCGATATAAGGCGCGAGTATATGCCGTACAGGGGACTTACTCGGTCTGAGTCTGGATTATTTTGTAAGATGCAGAAACACAAGTCAAGGCTTGTGAAAGAGGCCAACCATAACGACAGAGGTACCATTAAATATACCTGGCTGTTTATTATTATTGCAAAACACTGTAATTGGAAGGAGTTGACAACAGGAAAATTAGTTATTCACCGTCACAGAAATTCAAAAAATAACTTTCGACGAAGTTTAAACATCTCGTAACAAACATCAAGCTTTACTTTTCTTATTGCAGACAATTATTGCATCGTGCAGGCTTTCTCATAGCTGAAATTAGGGATTAAATATGGCAACAGGAACAACTCGGCCAAGAACACACATGTTAAGCATTAGTTGTCTCCCGAAACAAAAATGTGCTTATATTACCCTGGCGTGTCTCTAAGGTGCTTATAGTTGCCTCATGGAAGATAAATGTGTTTACATTAACCTTGCGTGACATTGCAGATGTTACCAATAAGAAAAGACAAAACATTTGGTGGCATAAGTAAAATAAATATTAATCAGTGTATGTGAACATCAGGCTCAACTTATGAATTGATCAAGCAGCTATTTTAATTTTAAGAACTTTAGCTATTTTAATAGGGGCGAAAGTTTTCAGTTTTACATCCAAACAGCTTGCAAATGCCTAAAGCATCGAATCAGTGTGAACATTCCCTTCATAGTATATGCAAAATGCATCATGGGTGAATCCTGAATGAATAAATGGTTGGTGTGCAAAGTCATCGTTTGGGTGAACAAAAACAAAAAAAACAAATGAAACTGAAATAAGATTTTAAAAAAACAATTAAGATGAAATAAAAATAAGAAACACATTTTCCTTTCTAAATTCAAAGGCACAATATTGTGATATTTACTCAGGGAGGAAAGAGATTGTTTTGGAACTAACCAAAAGTTAACAGCATTTAACCCCTGACTATCACTTCTCCTTCTCCCTCCTTTTGCTTTAAATATTTCCCTATTGATTCTTGTCTTTTTGCTATTGTTGTTTTCATGTTTTGTTATGCATTATGTTTTGCACTCTGTCAAAGCGCCTTTGGGCTTCTGGAAAAGCGCTATACAAAATAAATGAATTATTATTATTATTATTAACTTTAAAAAAAAAACAATTATGTGCCTTACAAGTGGAACATATTAATATTGTACACTCTTGTATATAATATTGTATAATATAATATCTTGTATATAATATTTTAATATCTTGTAATATATAATATTGTATACTTTATTATTTTAATAATATTGTATACTCTTGTATACAAAAAACAAAACAAAAAAAAACGTGCAGTATATAAATAGGGAATAATAACAAAAATAATAACAGAATACTAAGTGCCTGGAAGACAACTATCTTCATTCCCATTCTCAAGAAGCATGCAAAAAACGGATCATGTTAACTACAGGCCAGAAAGCTTCCCTCCATCTACAAAGAAGGTGATGGAATCCACCATCACCACTGACGTCAGGTCTTTATTGTTTTTCGAAAAGCCTGATCTATGACCATGAGTTTGGATTCCTCCATTGGGAGAGGAGAGGAAATGATAGCAACGTGTTGACTGCACGAGTGGTGGAAGTCAAAGGCAGGTATGAAGGGCGGCCTTGTATGCCACAGGCAACAAAACTTGGCAAGCAGTGCAGGATGTCAGACTGTGTCGAAGGTCTAAAATATGTCCAGGGAGATGGTTCTGCCCTCCTGATTGAGATGTAGGATCTCCAACCATTGTTAGGTGAGAAGCAAAAGCATATTCCAAGTTTCTCTCTCTCATGTGAGCTGGAATGTTTTATATTGATAATATTAATAATAATAATAATAATAATTAAAACTGCGAGCAGTGATGTTCCAGGGACCAAGACGCTCGATCCTAATTGGACAAGTGCGCGCCAGAGTTATTGACAACGGCAGCCCGGATCCGATTGTTTACAGTTTGAACTTAATCGATCGAAAAATGAAGGAGATGCATTTTAAAGGTGTTCATCAAATCCAATATGGCCGCCATAACACATGACCTATGACATCATATTTAGGATATGCATCCATTAAAGAGGCATACCATAGTTGGTCACGTTTGAACTGAATCGATCGAAAAATGAAGGCAGAGATGCATTTTAAAGGTTTGCATGAAATCCAACATGGCCGCCATGTCACGTGACATATGACGTCATATTTATGATGTGCATCCAATCACATGACATACTATAGGTGGTCAAAGCTTCAACTCAATCGATCGAAAAATGAACGAGGAAATGAATATTAAAGGTTTGCATGAAATCCAATATGGCTGCCGGTTCACATGACCTATGATGTCATATTTAGGATATGCATACAATCAAGTGATATTCTATAATTGGTGAAAATTTCAACTCAATCCATCGAAAAATGAAGGCAAAGATGCATTTTAAATGTTTTCATAAAATCCAACATGGCCACCAGGTCACGTGACCTATGACGTCATACTTAGGATATGCATCAAGTCAATTGGTATACCTACCATACATGGTCAAAGTTTCAAATTCCTATGATGAATGGTTTGACCTGTAGGTCGCCAACAAATTTTCATGGAATCAGAATAATAATAATAATAATAGCAATTTCAAAAGGGGACCAATGGCCCCCTAATAATAATAGTAACGGGAGAGCATCTGAAAATGCACAGCCCGCCCGAGTCCGTTTGCATTTAGCCGTCTTCTTCTTCTTCTTCCGTATGCTGAAAATAACGAAAACAGTTTTTTTTTAAATACAAAATGAAAATTGATGATTTTATGCAGCCATGACCTTTGACCTTTTATTTTTAAAAAGAACCAATCGACTTCTACATTTTGATTAGTGAGCCAATTCCATAACCCAATTTGCAAATTCTTTAAATTTCAGGTCAATCGGGTGAAAATTGGTGATTTTAGGCAACCTTGACCTTTGACCTTTTATTTTAAAAAAGAACCAATCGACGTGTACATTTTGATTAGTGAACCAATTCGGTAACCAAATTTGCAAATTCTTTAAATTTCAGGTCAATCGAGTGAAAATTGGTGATTTTAGGCAACCTTGACCTTTGACCTTTTATTTTTTTAAAGAACCAATCGACTTCTACATTTTGATTAGTGAACCAATTCGGTAACCAAATTTGCAAATTCTTTAAATTTCAGGTCAATCGAGTGAAAATTGGTGATTTTAGGCAACCTTGACCTTTGACCTTTTATTTTTTAAAAGAACCAATCGACTTCTACATTTTGATTAGTGAACCAATTCGGTAACCCAATTTGCAAATTCTTTAAATTTCAGGTCAATCGGGTGAAAATTGGTGATTTAGGCAACCTTGACCTTTGACCTTTTATTTTAAAAAAGAACCAATCGACTTCTACATTTTGATTAGTGAACCAATTCCGTAACCAAATTTGCAAATTCTTTAAATTTCAGGTCAATCGGGTGAAAATTGGTGATTTTAGGCAACCTTGACCTTTGACCTTTTGATCTAAAAGTAGTAAAAGGATTTGGCCTCTGCGTGTAAAAAAACACCAGAAGAGAACTACACTGTACATACTGTATATACACACTGTACATCCTGTTCTGTCCCTCGCTCCTTCCTCACCGTGTTCTGATGACATGCTTAAGTGAATCTCCGTCAGATTGTGTGGCTTCAGCTTCAGAGCTGATAATGGGGTTTCCGCCAATCCTACTGGAGATCGGGCTAAAGAACACGCACAGACACACACCTTTTAAACATCCATTCCTCGACTTGAATCATAACATATCTCTTTATTGGACAACTCCAATATGTAAATCATCACTAATGTAAAACATGATGTAAATCTATAAATACTTCACACACACAGGCAAAAAGTATTTATTGCAGGAATTGTTTTTTGTTTTTTTTACATCAAAAATTAAATAAAGGGAATATGCGTGACTGGTACTGGTACATTCTTGGGTTGCCTTGTTTCACATTCCCATCGTGACCCATGACTCTATGAGGTGAGGAGCCCTGGTGCAAAACCGTATACCGTGCCACGTGTGTTTATCCATTGCAATGTCCTTGTAATTCACAGTAACGTACGTTGTTGCCTACCAATGCCTGTCCTGCATGCGATTTATGTACATGCTCCGTGAACCTTGGATCAATGTAAAAAATGAAATCGGTAAAAAGAATGCTTTTTATTCATCAGTCATCATTGAATTTTTTTTTTTTTTTTGGATACAAGATCGACGCTCGTGTAAGAGCTAACATTGATCACAAAAAAGATAAACTGACATAAAACATATTATAAAGGGAGCGGGAGACAAGATGGAGAGCAGGGACATCAGGAGATCTGTGGGAGGGAGAGGGCTTGGGGCGAGGGGGCATGGGAAGGGGGGGATGGGAGAGGTAAAAAAAAACACATGGACACTGCTAGGACTTCCAGGAAAGAAGTCGGTATTTCAAAAAAAAAGTGGATCTGGGGTGAATTAACGGTGGTAGAAAAGATCAAGGTTTTGGATGGGGGAAGATAAGAGATGGTGGTGAACAGCTGTTTTGAAGACCTGGAGGGAGGAGTGGGATTGAAGAGAGTGAGGGAGGTTGTTTAAGAGGCAGGAGAAAAGAGGAATGAAGGAGTGAAGGTGAGCAGAGAGTCTTGATTTTGGCAGTTTAACCATAAGAGGGTTGCAGGCAGATCTTGTGCGACCTATAGGAATATTAGGGGGACAGAGCACAGAGAGAGCTGGGGGGGCAAGGCCAGAGAGGAGTCGGTAGAAAACAGAAAGACCACCAACCTGCCTGTGAGTGAGAGGCCCTCAGAGTTTGCTTCATCGCGGGAGATTCCAATGATTCTGAAAGCTCTGATGCATCCCTTGTCTTACACAGGGATGATCATGGTAGTGAAAGTCTTAAAAAGATGGTTAAAAATGAAAAAATATATATCACACATACACACACACACACATAACAAGCTGATCACTATTAATTTGGCAATCATGCGACATAAAGGAGACATATTGTTGAAGTTTGGTGAAAATATAAAAATTACACTTTTGTAAGACAGAGGCTTTTCCAAAAAAAAACAAAAAAAATCGAAATCTGGTATGACATTGATTACCTTAATAAGTAATTATATTCCGAGTTGGTTGAATCAACATTGTAAAGGATCCCAAAAGAGTAATACAGGGTGTCCACAAATTACCGTTACAAATTCAAACCATAATAAAGAAAAAATAAATTGGGATATGACGTTGCCGTTTGCTGTATGTGAAAGAACATTTTTCAGTTTTATTGACGTTTTTGGAGCAATTCTTGTTCGCACCAAGCAGAGTCACTGGGCCATTATTCTTTGCTGAATCCACCATAAAGTTCCATAGTCATAACCTGGACATGTTTGAGAACTTTGTCCTCCCACAATTGGCGGATTTACTGCTGAAGAGTCTCATAGAGGAATGGTACTTTCAGATAAATTTCACTGAATTATTGGAATTTTTTTTATAATTCCTATTTATTTACCTCTATAACCCTTTTTTTTCTTTTGCAAAGATTTTGGCGACAGTTCATCTCAAGCACTCACTATTCCTCGTAATGAGAATCGATTACATTGCAATTATAAATCGTCTTTACTAATAGTGATTAAGTCAGCAAAACAGATGTGTGTGTGTGTGTGTGTGTGTGATCCACTCTCCCCTGCGTGTGTGACCCACTCTCCCCCACGTGTGTGACCTACTCTCCCCCACTTGTGTGACCCACTCTCTCCCGCGTGTGTGACCCAATCTCCCCCGCGTGTGTGACCCACTCTTCCCCGCGTGTGTGACCCACTCTCCCCCGCGTGTGTGACCCACTCTCCCCCGTGTGTGTGACCCACTCTCCCTCGCGTGTGTGACCCACTCTCCCTCGCGTGTGTGACCCACTCTCCCCCACGTGAGTGAACCCACTCTCCCCCGCGTGTGTGACCCACTCTCCCCCGCGTGTGTGACCCACTCTCCCCCGTGTGTGTGACCCACTCTCCCCCGCATGTGTGACCCACTCTCCCGCGTGTGTGACCCACTATCCCCCGTGTGTGTGACCCTCTCTCCTCCGTGTGTGTGACCCTCTCTCCTCCGTGCATGTGACCCACTCTCCCCCCGTGCGTGTGTCCCACTCTCCCCCCCGTGTGTGACCCACTCTCCCCCGCGTGTGTGACCCACTATCCCCCGCGTGTGACCCTCTCTCCTCCGTGCGTGTGACCCACTCTCCCCCCGTGCGTGTGACCCACTCTCCCCCCCGTGTGTGACCCACTCTCCCCCGCGTGTGTAACCCACTCTCCCCCGCGTGTGTGACCCTCTCTCCCCCGTGCGTGTGACCCACTCTCCCCCCGTGCGTGTGACCCACTCTCCCCCGCGTGTGTAACCCACTCTCCCCCGTGTGTGATCCACACCCTGGTGCAGTGTGTGTGATGTGGGAGGGAGAGGATTTGAGCTCTTAAAGTCACATGTTACATGAGATGCAATAACACATTTCAAACTGTATTTCCCATGTGCACGCACATGCATTCACATGTTATAAGAAGTAAATACATTGTGTAGATTACATTATTTGTGGATCTGATAAATTGGCAGTAACCAGTTTGTGAAACTGAATGTGCAGGTGCAGCATCTAACTCAATATGTGGAAATGTCACACACGTCCATGCCCGTGGGATTCCCACGGGTGACCCCACAAGTAAACCAAATATTGTGCGATAAATAATTAACTAACAGATTAATAAGAACTCCAAGAATTAATGCATGCAACTGCGTTTCGAAGAATGTTACGAGTCTATACGTTTCCATTTGCTTCTTTTTTTTTTTTACCTTCCGATACAAATAATTCTGTGTTACAACCTCAACATTATATTCCACTAAAATGGAGTTAAAATCAACCATCAATAACACCAAAAGTAATGTTTAAACACATGGTCTGAGAAAACCAATGTGGGTTCCATACTGTAGTGCGTAACTTACCCTCGGGAGAACGACTCGTGCGTGGGGGAGAGTTTCCATCTGGTTCTGCCTCATCAAATGCCTCTTTGTAGCTGTGTAGGTTTCTCTGCGGACGAAGGATGTTGTCACCTTTTGCACTTTTAATGGAATTAAAAGCCCTACGCAGTATTTCCAGTCTTTGTCAATGATATGAGTGGATCAGAAAACGACGACTTAAAATACAATTTAACCTGTAGCAAACTCTTGGTTGAAAACATATCTGAGACAGGTACAAACCAAAGCAATAACACAATCTGTGAAGGCCTTGCCAAGGGCAGGAATATCAGCCTCTTTTGGGAGACCTCAGAGTCAACATTGTGCTTTGGCCTTGCACATAAGAGTTGAAGGTTTTTCAGATAATACTTTTAGGGTCGATAGATTGTGAGTCAATGACATCAGACTTTAAAAAGCTACATTATGGGAGTGTGTATATGCCGGCCGGCCTTGGGTGTCTGGGAAACCTTTCCGTGCCAAACCTGCCGTGGACGGCCACCAGGGTTGGCAGCGATGATGTTGACCACTTCGGGTGAAATGCTGCGCACAGGAGAGTGCACATTGGAACTTCGTGCCCTGGAGTTGTCTTCCCCGTTACTGGCGTTCCATGGCGATGGTCCCCGTTCAATCAACGCCGTGCGCTGTCGTGAATCCAGACCTGCATTCATTTTAGCAGAAAAGGAAGAAAAGAGGACAATAAAATAAAAAGGAGCCCATGTGATGAGGATGACGAAGAGAGTTTTCAAAACAAGGTCGTTTTTTGTTTGTTTGAGGATAGTCTGCCTGCAGTGACTATGACAGTATGAGGATAAAGATTAAGATGAAATGCCATGTTTGGTTTGCGTAGCACTCAGCAGGCTTGGTGAGGTCACTGCAGGGAGTGCCTAGCTGGCTAGTCATAATGGCTGCCAGGATGACCCCACTTCATTGTACTTTTAATCCCCATCAAGTACTCATGTTGCCACTTTTGAGCGCTGCAAAGAGATAATTCTGCTTAAGGGACACATCAATTTTGAAGTATGCAAATGTGGCCAATGTATTATTGCCATCCCCATACTTTCTCTCTCCTTGCCATCTCTTTTCAAACTTCTTCCTCTTTTCTCCAAATTACTTATACATCGGTCATTCTCTTCCTTTTTCATGATGAACCATCTCACTAAACTCTCCTCCCCAAACGTCCAGTCCCTTACCCCCATCCCTGTTCATGCACACAGAACAAACACATTGCCCTTAACAATGCACAAATAGACAATTGTATTTGAGCACGAGACTGATTAACAGAGACAAAATATTCAGATGCTCTAATTTAATGGCTGAATTAAGTTGTGCCAATTTTGGAGGTGAGGTTAATCCATCTTGTATCGCATGCAATGCCAAGATGGCTCTATTTAGCATGTTGAAGCAGAAACTGTCTGGGTTTTCTGAAGCTGCTGGCATTTTAAGTAGTGCTGCAGAAATGTTTCTCAGAATTCTCACAGCTGTTCCTAGAAATCATCTAGAAATTCCCTTGATGAACTTGTGTAATCATTCACTGTAATGTGCGCCATTACAAATCTACACCCTCGTCCCATTGTATACTAGTCCCTTGAGTGATTCCATATTCGTTCTATCTTGTGAGCAGCTTTCCTTATCTGCCGCTTTGCAGTTTGTCGGTGTGATTTGGATCACATATTATAGCTTAGTGGCTGAAATTTCAGTCAGGCAATTCCCATAATTCTTGGGAATTTCCGAAATTCCTTTTCTTTCCGAAAAGATCGACTGGACAACCCTCCCATCTACTTTCTCAACAATCCTCTCCAAGAAGTTCTGTCACTCAAGCTTTTGGGTCTCACTATCTGCCATGATCTTTCTTGGGAAAACCACATTTCCAAGCTGGCCTCCAAAGCCAGTCGCCGACTGGGCATCCTCCGTCGTGCGAAGTCCTTCCTCGGCACACCTGAGCTCCTCACCACATACAAGGCTTTCATCCGCAGCTCAATGGAATACTGTTCTCCCCTATGGGCTGGTGCTCCTGCCTCACACCTGGCTCGGCTTCACGCTGTTGAATCCAAAGCTTTCAAAATCATTGGAATCTCCCGCGATGAAGCTATCTCTGAGGGCCTTTCACTCACTCACCGCAGGCAGGTAGGTGGTCTTTCTGTCTTCTACCGACTCCTCTCCGGCCTTGCTCTCCCAGCTCTCTCTGTGCTCTGTCCCCCAAATATTCCTACAGATCGCACAAGATCTGCCAGCAACCCTCTGATGGTTAAACTGCCGAAATCTCGGCTCTCTGCTCACCTTCACTCTTTCATTCCTCTTTTCTCCCGCCTGTGGAACAAACTCCCACACTCCCTTCAATCCCTCTCCTCCCTCCAGGTCTTTAAAACAGCTGTTCACCACCATCTCTTATCTTCCCCCATCCATAACCTTGATCTTTTCTACCCCCACTAATTCACCCCAGATCCACCTTGTTTGAAATTCCAACTTATTTCCTGGAAATCCTGGCAGTGTCCATATGTTTATACCTCTCCCACCCCCCCCCCCCCCTTCACATGCCTCCCCCCCTTCACATGCCTCCCCCCCAAAGCCCTCTCCCTCCCACAGATCTCTCGATGTCTCCATGTCTCTCGGTCCCTGCTCTCAAATGTTGTGTTTGTGTCCTTCCCCCTCTCTCCCCATCTTGTCTACCGCTCCCGATGTTATTTGTTTTATGTGTCTGTTTGTCTTTCTGTGTGATTAATGTTCGCTCTTTCACGAGCCTCGATCTTGTATACAAAAAAAAAAAAAAAAAAAAAAAAAAAACAATTCCAAATGGAATTCCTTACAATCGGCAGTCACAAAACCTTCTTCAATTAAAATGACCTAGGGTACTTCACTTTCTTCTTCTCCTTCTCCTACTTTTATAAGGGACTAGCAGGAGTACCCGGAATAGGCGAGGGCGAGACTACCGGAAGTAAGCTGTAACACGTGCCCTTTTGTGGTTTGTTTTCAACGTATCCAATCACGTGACTGTTGTCGCGATGGGTGCACTAACCGGAAGTTACGTAGTTCCGCGGGCGGCTATACAAACATCTCGTATTATTAGTCCCCTACCGGTGTACACCGGAGGGGACTATAGGTTTGCACGCCGTCCCTCCGTCCGTCAGTCCGTCAGTCCGGCAGTCCGTCACGCAAAGAACAGTTTTCCGGACTTTTTTTCGAAACGCTTAATGCTAATGATTTCAAACTTGGCACATCGTTTCCTCATGATAAGTTACAGATCAAGTTCGAACTTCACGACGTTTCGATCATTTTTGACAAAGTTATGGCACTTTGAACTTTGGGAATTCTGATAATTCTGATGATCCTTAACTCAGTGCCATTTTAAGTTTTAATTTCCTTTAAAAAAGATTTTTTCTGCAATAATAGGACCGATTGAGATCAAATTTTCAACATAGGAGGGACTCGGTCTGTAGAATATTTTAATGGTAATTATGACGTCACAGGTCACGTGGTTCGGGCGCCATATTGTTTTTCGTGAAAACACGAAAACCCCTTTTTCTCTGCAACAGCTGAACAGATCGAGGCCAAACTTTGCAGGCAGAATCGCATACCCATGACGAACAAAAAGGTCAGCGAGCATGACGTCATGCGTCACATGGTTTCAGAGTTATGACGTTTTTAAGCATGAATCTGTGGCGGACACAACGTCAGCGGGTAATAATTCCGCGCACCAGTGGGTGACGCGAGCGACCGGGTGTGGAAGCACAGCTCGGGCCATGCCCAGAGCAAAGGCATAATGAGGCGCAGGGTTGAACTGGAATACATGCCCCGCCTTTCGGCCGACCGGCCATGCCCGAGGGCAAGGTGTGGCCTCGGGACATATACGCAGGCTCGAAAGTCGAGCCCGCCCAGTGCTTACGTGCGAGCATTGAATAAAGTCTTCGACTTCGACGTCACCGCCATCGACTTCTTGGGGCACCGCATCACCAGGCTCGGGGCCATCCCTTCACCGGCCAAGGTGGAGGCGGTCAGGAGTTTCCCATGCCCCCGCACGATCAAGGGGCTCCAGGAATTCCTGGGCATGGTGAATTTTTATCACCGCTTCGTGCCCCGCGTCGCCCAGCTCCTGCGCCCCCTGCACGAGGCCCTCCAGGGGAAGCCGGGCAAAGGGGATATCGCCTGGACGGAGCAGATGGATGCGGCGTTTGCGGGCGCGAAGCTGGCCTTAGCCAACGCCACCATGCTGGCGCACCCGGCGCCCGATGCACCCATCGCCCTCACCACCGATGCGTCGGACTACGCGGTGGGTGTGGTGCACGAGCAGTGGGTGAATGGTGCTTGGCAGCCGCTGGCGTTTTTTAGCCGGCAGCTCCGCCCGCACAAACGCCGGTACAGCACCTTCGACTGAGAGCTGCTCGGGCTCCACCTGGCGGTCCGACACTTCCGCCATCTTCTCGAGGGCCGCCCGTTCACGGCCTTCATCGATCACAAGCCCCTTGTTTTCACGATGGCCAAGGTCGCCGAGCCGTGGTCGGCCCGGCAGCAACATCACCTCTCTGCCGTGTCCGAGTACATAACGGACATCCGACAGGTCGCGGGTAAGGACAACCCGGTGGCAGATTGTATTTCCTGGTCCGACGCACACGCGGTCCACCTCGGGATCGACTATGCCCGGATGGCGGCGGACCAGACCGCCGACCCCGACGTACAGGCCTTTCGGACCGCCGTCACGGGCCTCCGCGTCACCGAGGTACCGTTCGACGTCGTGGGCACTGCCCTCTTGTGCGACGTCTCCCTCGGCCGGCCTCGCCCCATCGTGCCCGCTGGCTGGCAGCGCCTGGTTTTTGACGCCATCCACGGCCTGTCCCACCCGGGCACGAAGGCTTCCCAGAAGCTTGTCGCTGCAAAGTTCGTCTGGCATGGCCTCCGGAAGAACGTCCGCGACTGGGCCAGGACGTGCCTCGCGTGCCAGCGCGCGAATGTCCACCGCCACACCCAGGCCCCGTTGGCCCCGTTTACGGTGCCCGAACGTAGGTTCGACCATGTGCACGTCGACTTGGTGGGACCTCTGCCCCCCTCGCGGGGTTTCACCCACCTCCTCACCATGGTGGACTGCACCACCCGGTGGCCGGAGGCCATGCCATTGGCGGCGACGGCTGCGGCTGACGTCGCGCAAGCTTTCATCGCCACTTGGGTTGCCCGGTTCGGCACCCCCTCGGACATCTCGTCCGACCGCGGCCCCCATTTCACCTCGGAGCTCTGGGGAGTGGTAGCGCAAGGGCTCGGTGTCAAGCTGCACCGCACCACGGCCTACCACCCCCAGGCCAACGGCCTGTGCGAGCGCTTCCATCGCTCGATGAAGGCCGCGCTCCGGGCCAGCCTCCGCGATGGCAGCTGGGCCGACAAGTTCCCCTGGGTCCTGCTGGGCCTCAGGACGGCGCCCAAGGACGACCTGTGCGCGTCCTCGGCAGAGCTGGTCTTCGGACAACCACTGCGGGTACCGGGCGAATTTATCCCCGACTCCACGGCACCGTGGTCCGCGGCGCAACAGCGCTCCACCCTTCAGGAGACCGCCAGGAGGTTCGCCCCGGTGCCGACGGCACACCACGGTTGCCCCTCCTCGCACGTCGCCCCGGAGCTTCGCACGGCGGAGTACGTTTTTGTCCGGCACGACGCCCACCGGGCACCGCTGCGGCCCCCATACGACAGGCCCTTCCGCGTGCTGGAGACCGGGGACAAGCACTTCACCGTGGACATCGGCGGTACTCCGGATCGTATCTCCGTGGACCGCCTCAAGCCGGCCCACCTCAACCTGGACCACCCCCCGCAAGCGGCTCTGCCTCCGCGTCGAAGCCACCCCCAGGCGGGCAGACCCCCGGCACCCCCCAGCCCCGCCGTCCCACTACCCCTCAGCCCTGCACACATCGCCAGAGGGTGTTTCAGCCAGTTCATCCGGCTTCCCCGCAAGCTCACCCTTCAGGTGCGCGGGAATTCTGGGGGGGGGGGCGCGTGTGGCGGACACAACGTCAGCGGGTAATAATTCCGCGCACCAGTGGGTGACGCGAGCGACCGGGCGTGGAAGCACGGCTCGGGCCACGCCCGGAGCAAAGGCGTAATGAGGCGCAGGGTTGAACTGGATTACATGCCCCGCCTTTCGGCGGACCGGCCACGCCCGAGGGCAAGGCGTGGCCTCGGGACATATACGCGGGCTCGAAAGTCGAGCCCGCCCAGTGCTTACGTGTGAGCATTGAATAAAGTGTTTGGTTTTGTTCAACGCGTGGTGGCCTACCTTCTTGGCAAACGAGTTGTGTGTGCATAGCACCACAAATCTTTAAAACCGAGCCCCTCCCTCATTTTTGATCCAATCGAGGGGAAACTTCACAAATCTGTTCAGCATATCAGTGTACTAAAATGTCCTTTTGGAATTTGCGATAGCTCACGTGGTTTGGCAGATATCGTTAATTAAACGAAAATATTTTAAAAATGGATATCTCTTGAATCGCTAGTACCTCAGACCGTGAGTTGGTAATAATCTATCTATAATTCCAGTAATCTCTGTGTGTCTGTCTGTGTGTCTGTGTGTCTGTGTGTCTGTGACCGCTGTTTCTCGACAACCACGGGTCCGATATACTTGAAACTTGCCAGGTATATTGCTGGGGACCCGAGGATGTGCCTTTTCAAGGTTTGAAATTAATCGGACAAGTACCTACCGAGCTATGTCCAAAAAACGCTTCAACCAATCAGAGAGCAGCGAGCTATCACGTGTGCCGAACCGTTAATGCAATGCAAGCGTTAATGCGTTAATGCAAGGCTTTTCTTTTTTTCCCTCTTCTCTTTCTACTTTTCCTTGCGATTAAATTGCAAACAGCCAAAATACGTTGGCGCTAATTGAATAATTGGCCATTAACACTAAAATAATCGTAACTGCGATATGCCAACTTCCGGACAGTGCAGCCTTCCCTGTTGTTGTTGTTTGCAGCAGCTGTTTGCAGCAAGGCAAGGCTTTTCTTTTTTTCCCTCTTCTCTTTCTACTTTGCCTTGCGATTAAATTGCAAACAGCCAAAATACGTTGGCGCTAATTGAATAATTGGGCATTATGTTTTACAACTAATAAAAACGAATTTGCGATTCATTCGCTTTCCTGCGCGTTTGTGTACGCGATGGCGATTTCTTTACCAAACTCCGGAAGCCGTTCGCTTTGGACCGAACCATTGCATGTAAATAGAGGGGGGGGATTGTCACCACTCGCAAGCCGTTCGCTTTGGACCAAACCATTTCATGTAAATAGGGGGGGGGATATAATTTTAGATATATATATAGTACGGGCATGCCCTAGTTTATATAATTCACACGGAGCGACCTTGCGGGCTTATCAACGAGGCGAGGCGTGACACATGTGTCTCAGCATACCTCAGATCAAGTTTGAAAAACAGCATCAACCGTGCATAAATTTGCATATTCGATCATTTTTGACAAAGTTATGGCACTTTGAACTTTGGTAGGGGACATGTATTGCAGCGCAATACTCAGAATGCTTGTTTTTCATAAAACTTTATATTGTTAGAAAGAGAATTACTTCGAGCTTGTCGGAAAGTTAAAATTTTAAAGATCAGACAAGAATTAAGCGAGTTATGATCAAATAACCTACACCGTTTCCATAATTTCCGGCTGTAACATGTGCACTTTTGTGGTTTGTTTTCAACGTATCCAACTTCCAATCGCGAAGGGTGCACTAACGGGAAGTTACGTAGTTCCGTGGGCGCCTATTGCTGGGGGGAAGGGCGAGGGGGGAAGGAAGCAGGAGTGGAATGGGAAGGTGAGGGGAGAGGGAGGGGAAAGATATACTACATATACATCTTTGAGGGGGGGCTTTGACAGGCCCCTCCGTTTTGGGGGAGGGGGGGGAAGGGAAGGAGTAAAAAGTTTCCAGCGCAAAGAGTGCTTCATAATCTCAGTGTTGCCCAGGTGAAAAAGGAAACTGTAATACCCCCTGCCACCATCACCAGGTGGCCCTACACGGTACACATTTACATGGAGAACTTATGCCCCTCTCCACCTGGTGATGGTGGCAGGGGGTATTACAATTTCCTTTTTCACCTGGGAAACACTGAGCTGGACTATCCCCCACACCCCCACATGAGGCCGCAGCCACATATCCTATGTTACCCCCTCGACAAAGTTGTATTTGTATTTGTACCGCGAGTAAAGTATAAAAGTGTTTTTAGCTGGAGTATCCGGTGTTGCTCAAGCGAAAAAGAAACATTAACATATTTGAAATGAGGGCAAATTTATAATGGAAAAGCAATTACATCCAAATCAGAATCCTTCACAAATGTCAAATCATCATTTTACCTTTTCATTGAATAAATGCTGGTGAATGTGCCGTTCATCACGTTTCTGAGTTAAGTATAATGACGTTCAGGAAGAAGAAGAAGCCTTACCACCAACCTCGACCACTTCCGGAATTGTTTTATTTATTTGTGTTCAAATGTCTGGTGATTGTTTTGTATTTATTTATGCGAATGTGTACTTGTATATAACTGTCATTACTCAAAAAGGCTTCAGCACTAGAGAGCGATTATTTAAAAATCCAAAAATCCAACATTTTTTTTTTTTCAAAATTGTTTTCTTTTTTTGCCTACAACACTCCCAGGCACTCACTGATGAACCTCTGAAAGTTTGACCAAGATCCGTTCAGCCATCTCTGAGAAAAATGGTGACAGATCCAACAGCCTCTCAGTCCAACTGACTCCGACGTCTCCCACAGCAACTAGCATCTATGTACGCACCTCATCAATGCCTGGCACTTTTTCCTTCTTCATCCAGTTTAATACTGTCTGCACCTCCTCCTCCATGATCTCCACTGATTCCACTTCCCCTCTACATGAAGTGGAAGCTCCAGCTCACTGTTGCTTCCTTCCCGGTTGAATAGCTCCTTGAATTAGCCTCTCCATATCTTCAATACTGCCCCTCTCCGTCACTCATCTCCTGCCACCATCCTTAATCACAACTCCACCCTCCTGCATGCACTTATTATCCTCGTCTCTGTCACAAGCGAATTCATAGACCATCTTCTTCCCATCATCCTCTTCCAACCTTTTGTGTGCTAACGCTTCCATATCATTCCTCACCTTATCCACAGCTCTCCTTGCTGCTGTTTTTGTTTGCCCATACAGGTGCAGCAACTCTGCATCCAGTTGTCCCTCTCTATCCATCTTTCCTCTTCCAAACCTCCTTTTCACCAACTACATTAGCTACTTCCCACATCTACCACACCTGGTTTCTATCTCTAGACGATGCACCATTTCCTGATGTCCTTCCACACAAAACTTCTGCATTTCCCCTAAATGCCTCTCCGTATTTCGTAACTTTTGTTTACTATAAATCATATATTAAACAAGTAATGACGATCGACACTAGCGTTCACTAGCAAGACTTGTTCTTTATTCTTCATGGAAAGAATGAATACCTTGTCAATGTAATGCTGCTTCTAATTTACATAATCCAAAAAGTAACAATAACAATATACAATTGTAATTAAAATCCCATTAGATACAAAAGATAAACCTTTAGTTTTAGGAATCGAAAGGCATTTTCAACCATGAACACTGAGCAATTGTGTTCGATAGGAATAGCATATGAGGTATAGTGTATCCCGTGTAATCCTGAAATCCCACAGATTATACTTGACATGGGGATTATAATATTAGGCTGGATGGATATAATGTAACTTCCAGTACCTTGAGTCTGTAATAAGAGGAAGCTGGGAGGATATAAGTCGAGGAATAGCATTAGCTTTGGTCGACATCAAACCAAATGAATCCAATATGGGGGTCTAATCTACCATGAAACAAAAAGATTAACATTTTCTAGGCCACCATATAATCTGTACTTAAACGTGGCGCAGACACACGGACACTGACGAAGGTCTTAGGAAATAAACTTAGCAGGATTTATACAAGACTCCGGAGAAAGTGCCGAAACATTCACTCATCTTCGCATATAAGTGAGACAGTCAGATCAAGAAGACTGAAACTTGTCAGGGTTAGGGTTAGGGTTAGGGTTAGGGTTAGGGTTAGGGTTGTGGTTAGGGTTAGGGTTAGGGTTAGGGTTAGGGTTATGGTTAGGGTTAGGGTTAGGGTTAGGGTTATGGTTAGGGTTAGGGTTAGGGTTAGGGTTAGGGTTAGGGTTAGGGTTGGCAATTGGGACCAGGAAGGGTTCGGATATGTCATGAACATGTGAATGAAGAAGAACCATGAGGGTATGAAAGAAAGGTTAGGGGTTAATGATGGAATACAGTTCCTGCAAGTGAGGATAGGAAAGGGGAACTCTGGAGTAAAAATTCCATCTTGAAGTTCTGCAGAGAAAACGATGATTACATTTACAAAAGGAGAAAATTCCATTGATGTGAGAAACGAAGGACGACGGTGGAAGTGAGACCGAATGAATGAACGAATGTGGTGGAAGCGAGAGTGAACCTTGGATATTGAAAGATTAAGAATGAGAGGGTTACCTGATGAATATGCATGACTTTAGAAGGTAGACAGGGCATGGGCAGTGCCTTGTACAAAGAGAGTCTGGCCATATTTTGGTCTCGACACTTCGTGACGTCATTGGCCTAGCCATGTCACGTGATTTTCAGGTGGCATTTTGTTACCCATTCAATTAGTCTGCATATTGCGGTCAAATTATCACGCATTAGTGTGCTTTATTGCTTTTGATTGTGATTGCAATGGTGTGTGCTACTTCCTGTTCATTCATACATTGCTTCCTGTTCATAAGAGAATTTTGACCTTTTTTGTCCCGCTCAGTATGCCATGTTTGATTCAACTCCATCAATAACTCAGGATCGATTTTCACTGAGTTAAAAATAATTCAGTTGTTATTATTATTCATTAATCATAAAATATTATTCAGGGTTCGTACATCTGGGACTGAGTTGTTTGTCGGTTTCGTGTTCTCGCCACTGAATCTCCAATCGCTGACACATGGTCGAACTCTTGGTACCTTGAAATGTAATAATTAATTTATTCACAATTGACTCAGGTGTACAGGCCCACTTATAATCCCAGAAAATAGTCAATTCCTTTTTCGCAATGTCTGAAGATTATAATATTTCAATGATATTAAGGAATACTGTTCCCCCCTCTGGGCTGGTGCTCCTGCCTCACTCACTCCTGCTCGTCTTCTCGCTGTTGAAACCAAAGCTTTCAGAATCATTGGAATCTCCCACGATGAACCTAACTCCGAGGGCCTTTCACTCACTCACCGCAGGCAGGTTGGTGGTCTTTCTGTCTTCTACAGACTCCTCTCTGGCCTTGCTCCCCCAGCTCTCTCTGGGCTCTGTCCCCCAAATATTCCTAAAGGTCGCACAAGATCTGCCTGCAACCCTCTTCTTGTGAAATTGCCAAAATCAAGACTCTCTGCTCACCTTCACTCTTTCATTCTTCTTTTCTCCCGCTTCTGGAACAAACTCCCTCACTCTATTCAATTCCACTCCTCCCTCCAGGTCTTTAAAACAGCTGTTCACCACCATCTCTTATCTTCCCCTATCCAAAACCTTGATCTTTTCTACCCCCGTTAAGTCACCCCAAATCCACTTTTTTGAAATTCCGACTTCTTTCCTGGAATTCATAGATGTGTCCATGTGTTTTTTTTACCTCTCCCACCCCCCACCCCCTTCGTGCACCACCTCTCCCCAAGCCCTCTCCCTCCCACAGATCTCCCAACGTCCCTGTTCTCTAATAATGTACTTGTGTGCTTCCCTCTCCCTCCCCATCTTGTCTCCCGCTCCCTTTATCATATATTTTATGTGTCAGTTTGACTTTTTGTGATTAATGTTAGCTCTTACACGAGCCTCGATCTTGTATACAAAAAAAAACAAAAAAAAAACAAAGCCTATCACACTCTCTCCCTCTCTCTGTATTCAGCAATATCGGTTAAAAGCACAGGTTATTCAAGATCATGATGCCAATGATATAAATTGTCATTCTGAAAGATGCAGTTGCGCACAGTAAATGAATACATATATGAAATCAAATTCATCTGGTGCCATTCATCATATATCCATGTGTGGCAACCCTCAATCTCATCCTCTTCCACTCCAAAAGATTCTGCCACCCTTATGAGACTCCAGAGCAAACAAGGAATTTTATAGACCCTTGTGGACCCTGTGAAGACCCTTATCGACATTGAGGTCCAATTGAATGCCACTAGTGAAGTGTAAATTGGGTGTGCTCACCACACCATTCCAATCAAAATGTCTTTATATTGAGAATCGGTCGAGTAGCTCCTGGGATTGAAAGGGCCTATTGCTCAGTTACTGGCCCTTTTTTTACCCCAACCCCCAAGCTACCAAGCTTCTCCCTCTTACTGCCCACCCTTGAACCTATCTGACCATACCCCCCTTCCGCAACCCCCTCCCCCGATTTGAATCCCACCCATGTCTCAGCTGAGTCAAAAATCAATTCGTAATTTGTGTCTTCATAGCTACAATTGCAGAGCGCTGGTGGTTGCTGGTTGGGTAACAAAATGGTGCCAATTATGACGCCATAGTCGAGTTGGACAGACGCTCTTTATATGCGGCACTGGGCATGTGTATTCCTTTCTCCAAAAAGTATATAAATATTTAAAAATACCATGGGGTACTGCATAATGAATTTGTTTTGCATAATGCAAGACCTAAGCTCTTGGAAGAGAGATGACGGTATAAGGGAAACAAACTGATACTGGGGGAATGACTGAATTGGAAGACACAAGGAATGAACAAATAGGAAAGAGGAGAAAATACCGTAGAACTAAATAAAGTCATCTGAAAGTAGGAGGATGGACTCAGTGTACGGTTAATTGGGGGTAGAAAAGATCATCAGCAGAGATGAAAACTGACATGAGACGATGGTGTACTACCAACTGTAAGCTGCTGGAAGGAAGAGTGGGATGAAATGGCTCAGGAAGGGATGGTTCCACAACCGGGAGAAAAGAGGAACAAAGCGGTGCAGTTGAGAAGTAAGCCTGGGTTTTACAGGGTTAACAAGGAGGGAATTCCTGGAAGAATGAATGAATCCTGGAGGAGCTGCATCGGGAGAGGAAGAGTACTGAAAGTACAAAGGAATGATGACCATAAAAGAGGAAGTAGAAAACATAGAAGCAAATTTACTAATGATCAAACTACCAATATATCCTAAGTATATTGAAACATGTTATATGTACGTAATTCCTATCTGGAAGTGTACATTATCCAGTCGTGGTGACCACATGGACTTCTGGAGATTACAGATGTACCAATAAACACCAGGAAGTGTCAGAAACAAAAATGCTTAAGATCAGTACAGAAGTCGTTGTTTTTCACTCTGCCTGACTGTCAACCACAACAAATTATACTACTTCAGACAAATTATAAATAACTTTCATAGTAACGGAAGCCTGTTGTTGGCTTTGCGGTTAGGGTGCCGGCTTGGGATCCTAGGATCCTGTGTTTGAATCCCGGTCGATTGCTGAATGAACACCAGGGGGGTTGACTCAGCCTGTCATCCCTCTGAGGTCGGCAAATTGAGCACCAGTTCACTGGTAATTACTCCTGCTAGGGAGTAATGCATTCGATCGTGTCCGTCTGTGTGTGTGTGTGTGTGTGTGTGTATGTGTGTTCGTATGCTTGTGTGTTCGTGTGTTTGTGAACAAGATATCTGGAAAAGTTCTGAACGGATTTGGATGAAAGTTGGTGAGATGATTGCCCTTGGGATAAGGAAGAATTGATTAGTTTTTGGTGAAGCTCAGGATATTATTCCGGATCCAGGAATTTTTTCGGGAATATTTTTGGGAATTTTTTTCTGTTTTACTGCATTAAAGCTTTTATTCTTATTCTTAAATGATGTTTTTCTCCTCTAATTCCGAGATATATCAAAATAAATTCCCTGACAGTAAGGGCCTACTTTCTTTTTCGTTTATTGTTTTGCGGAGAGGGGATGTTAAAGAAAACGTATTATTTCAACTTGACCCACGGCGGGAGTATGCGCTCTACTGAGTGGCGTTCTAGTTCCCTGTGTGTCGCAAGAGGCGACTAACAGGGTTGGCGGCAGGAAGGGCATCCGGCTGTAAAACATTGCTTCAAAAAGGGGACCACGGTGCCCAAAAAAGGCCAGCCCCTACTCTGCGGGGAAAAATGGCCTCCAACGGTGGTTTCATAGTAACGGGCATTAATCCCCACAACACACTTTCAACAATTGCTGCCCTTTCTCCTTGTTGTAGATTTGACATTCTTTTTTTCAATCCCCTTTGACCCTTTCCTCCAGGACTTCCAAGATGGGTAGTATTGGGCACCTCGTGGTGAATTCCACAGCTGCATGTGTTATCTTATAGTATAAAATCTTAATAGGTGCTCGTAGTTAATAATCCACTGGCCTGTTTGCCCATTTCCCATATACTCCCTTGTTGGTTACAGGCCTTTCTTTATAACATCCAAGCTCCTCTGAAACCAAAAGCTGCATTTAAAATGTCTAGATCAAACAATGCGGTCATTGGACTTTCAAATTTCGAACATCACTCACTTCACCACTTTAAAGCATTCCACAAGAACAAATATAAGAATGACTTTTCATTTTCAGGCTGATTACAAAAGTTATGTATCATAAGTTTTCAAATACGGTACTTCATAAATCATTCTTTGAACTCCCTTTTTGAAGTCCCTCCATAATAAATATCAATCTGCCTTTCCTTCCTTCCTTCCGTTCTGACTGTTGCGACAACTTCTTGCTTCTCTTTGTCCCAGAGACTTATAAGAGCATCGTTTGTTGCTCAAATTTTACTACTATTCACGACAAATCAACAAAAGTCTTCTCAATGTAATACGTCATTTAACTGAACTGGCATGAAACTCGACCGCCTGACATTACATCGTAATATATGTTCCCTTTCAAGGAACGTTAACCTGTGTTATGATTGCCAACCTATGGCTGTCTGTCCGTGCTCTGTCCTCTTTTAAATGATGAGCGGCAAGCAAGGAACCAGCTTTGGTATGAGTCTGGTGGGGTTTAAACCATCGACCTCCCAGACCCAGAGCGGAGGCTCAAACCATTCAAATAAAATCTGCCCCTTTGGGGGTCTATGGGGGGTTGCCCCCCGAAATAGGTATTTGCTTTCTTCTCAGAAACTACACGCACAATTTCGATGAAACTTGACCACAACCTTCACCACCTGTGATGTACCAAAGTTTGTTCACGGAATTAAAAAAAATTGGGGCCCTCTGAGGTATATGGGGTTGGGGGAGGGGAGGTTACCCCCCAAAATAGGTATTTTTTTGTTTGTTTGTTTAAAGTTTTATGATTATGTTAATATGATTTTACATGCTGACCTGTCTTCAAGCAACCATTGAAATTGGTTTAAAATAACTTTAGTCGGTGCAGTATACTGTTTATTCTACCAGTGAGTGCCAGGGATATTGCCCCTATGTTTACACTTATCCTAAAGTAATGCCTGCAGATATTTTACAATTACAAGTTAATCGTTTTTGGACAATTTGATCTACCTTTTCAACTTAACTGGCATTCCACGCCAGGATTTGTACTCGTCCCATAAGTCTAGTGTTTTTTTTTTTTCTTCAAAATATTCAAAGATGTTCAGAACCACTGTATCTGTCAACTAGAGGTTCTAGGGAACCTGAACTCAACTGGTCTATATCAATATGGTTAGAATATGCATAATAGAACCACAAACTATATAGTTTATATGTGCGTTTATATGTTTATATGTGCGTTTATACATGTGTTTTCAAATATCTTTAAGTGGCAAAAGGCACAAGTTTCATCAAATTTGATCAGTATTTGTGACTTTTAGAGCTTGGACGTCGTCCAAACTGATGTTTATGGGTCAAGTCATGTCATAGGTCACGACGAGGTCATTTTTCGGACATCGTCAAAACCCGTAACACGTAACATCGTCAAAACCGTAACATCGTCAAAACCCAACACATTCAAAATGTGTTGAGGTTTGTAACATACTGTCTACGCACCAAGTTTCAGCCTTCTAGCTACATTAGGAAGTACCAGATTGACAAAAATTGATTTTTCAATATGGCCGCCCTGCCACGCCCATTTTTGGGCATGCAACGCCCAAATGCAATCCCAAACTCGTCTATGTCTTAAAGATGCTGCATAACAAGTTTCATCAAATTTAATCAATATTTGTGACTTTTAGAGCGGACGTCGAATTGTTTACAGATGACAGACAGACAGACAGACAGACAGACGACAGACGGACGACGGACACCGGGTGTTGACAAAAACTCAGTTGGACATAGTCCAGTTGAGTTAATAAAAAACATCACTTTCACCATTGATGGACCAGGTCGTTTCAATCTTCGGAAAGATAATTATGGCAAAACAAATGGCCAGCACAGGCCAATCAAAACTGAGTGTTTGTTTGACATCAGGAAGTTGATGGATGTCGATGAAGAAAACTGCTCCGTATAGGTTATTGACTACAATGGTTACTATTAGAACTCCTGCTACCACCTCCAGTGAATACTTCCTTAAAAACCAAGATAGTTCAAATAGCAAACGTGATGTTAATTCCTATTTTGGGGAAAAAACCCCCCAGCTTTATATAGGTTTGTAGTTTTTCTGATAAAATACCGATAAATTTCAAGGTGTCTCAAGGTTCCTTCTTTCAACTCCAGGTGTTATTGCTTGGAAGCCTTGATTAGCCGCTATCAACTCTTGTTTGTATTTCTTTTCTCCGTTAGCCAATGCAATCCTCCCTCATTCACTGTTGCTTTGCCTATAATTTTATTATTAATGGCCACCTCTTTACATCTGCAAGTTCAGTTCTTTCACACTAAACTTCCTGTTTTTCTTCCTCGTCATATACCTTCGGCATGTGTCCTTTGTCTCCCTTCTTTCCTAACTTCTCCCCGCATACATTCCCTTTTTTTCAGGAAGAAAGTTGCTCTTACTCCAAATTACATCAGCTTTGTTACCTTTTTCTTTCCCATTCAGTTCCTTTTCTCTTTCTTCCTTTACTTCTAATCCCCTTGTTCTCAACTACATACCCTTGCATCAGCAGATTATAATCATTCCGTTGTTTTCTTTCTTCACCAGTAATGCATTCACCATTTTCTGCTGAACTCATCAGCTGTTGCTTTCCAAGCTGCTCACCCATCCGCTCAGCAAACGGAGCAAGCGATTAAGAGATGCTTGAAAAATGGTCACCGTAGTCGGATTCAAAATGATACTACAACCAATGAAATGTTCAGAGGCATACCCCTGTTATGTGTACTCATCATCACATAATATTATTGAACCGTGCATTTCATCCTTTTGTTACTTCTACATTTCATCCTTTTGTTACTTCTACATTTCATCCTTTTGTTACTTCTACATTTCATCCTAATTCTTCAAGATGTACGAACATGCAAAACCCTTGCACCCCCTCTCACTCTTCCCACAATGCACAATGGTATTTGGGTCCATATATGAGCTTGGCCGGGAGCACATCCTTCTGATTCTCCATTTCTTTGTCTTTCTTTTCCTCGTCTTCGTACTCTGTAGCCGATGCTAACACAATACATTTGTTTGGGGATGTTGTCACAAGAGGACAGCATTTGCTTGAGTACCACGATAGCATTGAGGTATATGAGGTTGGGGGAGTTGTTAGGGTTAGGGTTAGGGTTAGGGTTAGTGTTAGTGTTAGGGTTAGTGTTAGGGTTAGACGGACCGCCCGCATGGAGGCCGCCATGATGTTATGTTAAGCGGTGCCAAGCACTCGGTTCCATTGGAGTTGTTAGGGTTAGGGTTAGGGTTAGTGTTGGACGGACCGCCCGCATGGATGCCGCCATGATGTTATGTTAAGCGGTGCCAAGCACTCGGTTATGTTGGAGTGCTAGTTGTTCGGGTTAGTGTTAGGGTTAGGGTTAGACGGACCGCCCGCATGGAGGCCGCCATGATGTTATGTTAAGCGGTGCCAAGCACTCGGTTCCGTTGGAGTGCTTGTTTGAGTTGTTCGGGTTAGTGTTAGGGTTAGTGTTAGGGTTAGTGTTGGACGGACCGCCCGCATGGATGCCGCCATGATGTTATGTTAAGCGGTGCCGAGCACTCGGTTCCGTTGGAGTGCTTGTTTGAGCACTTTAAATCAAGCAAGCTGCCTGCAGAGTGGTAAGCATGCCGCATGCTAACGGAACACACCCCTGGTCTGCATTTACCTGGGCCATATATACATATTCATTCCCAAATTAAAATTGCAGGTGAAGGACAAGGCCAAAACAGTGAAATGCTTGCGTAGCTGTTGTGCACGAATATATCAATTAAGCATGGAGAGAGGCACACAAAACAAACTGAATAAAATGAGAAAGGAAAAGAAAAGAACAGGTCAACAACAAAATAATGGACATCTTTAAGATAAAGTGATCGAATGAAATATTTGGCCTGAAGACCGATATTAAAGAACAGTAAGATTGATCAAATAAAATTCTCATAGACCAAGAAATACCTTCGCAACATGTTAGACGAACATGATATACTCTTCAAGTCAAAAAGAAAGAATAAGCTGACAAAACCTGCCCTACCACAGTTTTCAATAGACTACATGTCTCAGCAAAGGTAAATTGAATGCCTTGAATTCCAACACCATGCTGCTATTGCCGGAAAGCAGACAAAGTAAATTGTGAATGTAAATTGATCTGGAGCATAACTCGGTGTTCCAAAGACTTCGCAAAATAAAACAAACACATCCAAACCAGGGGGGGGGGGGGGGGGGGGGGGGAGGAACAAGGCCATGAAATGTGCTTATTCCTTACGTTACGCCATTAATTACTATATTCTTTCAAAGCCTGGAACCAGCTGGATCTCTTCCAGCACCATCTAACCCCCCCCCCAACCCCCCCCCCCCCCCCCCCCCCGCTGAAGATTTCAAGTGTACCAAGAAAATTTCAAGTTAAAGTGTGAGTTTATCAAGCACGATAAGTTCTGCTTGCATCCTCTGAAGCTGCATTACAAGCATATGGCTTAGCTAAAAGATGGAGAAAGATCACATGTATCGTGTGAATTATACTGGGTGGTTTGCCATTGCCTACCCAAGTAGTCAGTGAAGGCAGATATTTGGAATTTGACCAGAGTACTGTAAAATGGGGTGAATAGGGACAGCAAGGTGAATAGGGACACAAACTGAAAAAAAGTTCGGAAACCTTTTTCGCTGAAAATTGATAACCATACTGATTTGTTGATATTTGGGTTGAAAGTGTTCTCTTGTTTTTTTTAAAAAGCAACTTATAGTCCCGATTAACCCCATATATGGGTTAAATAGGAATAAATAGGATTTTTATGGCTGTCCCTATTCACCCCGTTTTACGGGTGAATAGGGACAGTCACTAAATGAAATATGAATCCTGAGTTTCCAACTTATTGCGAAATTGATAGCTCAGATGGATGCACATAATATGCACCCATAATATAAACCACAGTGGCAATGAAAAAAAAATGGGATAAAAGGTTTCTCCAAACTGTCCCTATTTCTTGATTATTATTCTTTTGTATTAGTGACTGTCCCTATTCGCCCGTAAAACGGGGTGAATAGGGACAGCCATAAAAATCCTATTTATTCCTATTTAACCCATATATGGGGTTAATAGGGACTATAAGTTGCTTTTTTTTTTTAAAATAAGAGAACACTTTCAACCCAAATATCAACAAATCAGTATGGTTATCAATTTTCAGCGAAAAAGGTTTCCGAACTTTTTTTCAGTTTGTGTCCCTATTCACCTTGCTGTCCCTATTCACCCCATTTTACGGTACCTGCAATAATCCCCTTACTCTTCACTAAAGACACCAACGGCCGGAGCTTTAGTGTCCACCACCTATGAATGGCTGGCGGATGGACCGCCCGCACGTTGACGCCTCACCCTGCCCGTGAACCACTAGGGAGACAGTTTGTTGCTGGGTTGAGATCCAAACCCCTGCCAGTCCCAGATGGAATCTGCTGTCTGGATTGTTGAAAAGGCACAAAAATTCCCGTTGAATAGCAGTTTTGCCAGGTGATGTTTCGAGGGGTGCACGGCAATTGTTCTTCTGTCACTGCAGTATTTTTCTCAAGCCCCTGGAAACGTTTCAGGAATTTTCTCGTTTGCACAGCTGCTTGGTGCAAACTGCACGTGTTGGCGTGGCCATTGTGCACTGCCTCTTTTGGGTGGTGGTCGATGGTAATGCTCTGTGAAGAGATCTCTTCATTCCAAGCGCAAGGAGATGAGAAAATGGCACTGACGTGACAGTAACAATGAAATGCTCTTTCAGCTCTTTTACGAGCCTCGATTCAGTATACAAAAAAAAAAATGGACAAATCCGTTCTCTGCAGACTGCGGTCAGATATTTTAGTCACCTGCTCAAAATCTTGTAAGAAATTTGTTTCCTTTCCACACAAATTAATAGGATGAATACACTAAATATGGTGGTATAAAATTTACCTTTTCCCACTGACCACCAAAATAGGAACTCAACAAACTAGAGACTTCATAGAACACAATACCCCGCACAGTGTTCAAGTATATACTGTACTTCAATTTTAATAAAATAATGATTTTAAACATTGTTTAAGAAAACATCAAGTTCAGCGCTGTTGAAGGAGTCTTATACACCGCCTTATTTAACAAGTCCAAGTACTTCAAAACTAGAGACTTCATAGAACACAATACCCCGCACAGTGTTCAAGTATATACTGTACTTCAATTTTAATAAAATAATGATTTTAAACATTGTTTAAGAAAACATCAAGTTTAGTGCTGTTGAAGGAGTCTTATACACCGCCTTATTTAACAAGTTCAAGTACTTCAAAACTAGAGGTTCTTGGAAGTACAGACGGACCCCGACATTCGCGGCCCCAACATATTCGTGGTTCACAATGTGTGATTTGCTTCTACATTTGCGGCCCTGTGCCCCGCGTATTCACGGCAAAAATATTTTTGATCAGGAACCATGAGCGATTCTTTAATTATATATCTGTTGTTTCATTTAAAGTCTTATGATTTCTTTAGTATGATTCTACATGCTGCCCTGTCTCCTAGCAACCATTGAGAATGGTTTAAACATCATGTTACTGTTTAAAATACCCTTAGTCTATGTAATATACTGCTTTATTGGTAAGGCTAAGGCCACGAGGAGTGCTCTCGCGAGATCACAGACGGTCCCATCCGAGTGCGAAATACATATGGTCATTCACAAAATACGGAACCAAACCACAAACGTGGACCGGGAACATAGCGTTACATTACAGTCTGCACACTATTAAAGTGTGCTCTCCAAAGCACGTCTTGATCCTGAAAATAGTCGCCGTTTTAACCGCTCGGAGTTTAAGCTTGAATGAAGATATGGTATTCTGTATTATCTTACAAAGATAGACGTTGAGTTTAAATTGCATACCATAAATTTGAATGTCCTGGCATCACAGTCCTTGTGCTAGAATTTCATTTTATTTTAGATCCAAAGTTTAATCCAAAGTTTAGTTTGCAGTATTTTTTATTTTTAAGCATTTTTACTGACACTGTAATGATGCATTCGTGTTCGTAAATTTAAAAATGTTCCCTTATGAATCACGAACCGCTGGGAACCGATCCCCGTTTTTCCCATTGAAACAATGCCTCAACATTCGCGACATTTTTCAGGAACGTATCCTTCGCGAATGTTGAGAACAAGATTGTAAAAGTCGTATAAATAATTTAATTCCAGTATTTACCACCATTTTCCGCAGTGTCTATTACACCATCCTATCTAACACGTACATTAGTTATTCGTGCCTGTTGTTTGTGTCCTTTATGACGTCCTTAAAAACTGTAAATTTCATGTTTGGAATGATTTTCAATTTTCTTTTACTGCTAGGCAGGTACACAGAGTAAAATATCGTCTCACTCCTCTCTGCACATGTGCGAGCGGAACGAATTGAGAGGCAAAGTACTCTTCAACGGCAGATTTGTCTTCAGATTTGTGTTCAAAATACGACATTCAATTTAAATATTTTGTTCCTCGATCATAAACTGATAAGATGGATGGACAGACAGATGGGCAGACAGACAGACATTTTTCGCTTCACATCCGCAGGGTAATAATAGCGCATTTAGAATCTCTGAGAGACTTCGCAAGGCACTTCCCATAGGATACTTCACTACATCATACACTTCCCATATATCATATACTTCCCTACACTTCACTTCACTTATCATATCCTTCACTTATCATACTTATCATATCATTCCCTACACGTATCATACACTTCCCTACAGTTCCCTACTACATACACTTCCCTTCCCTATACAGATCATACACTTCCCATAGGCCATCACTTAAAACACCAGCCAGCCGTGGATATCTCTGTTTCTGTATTAATGGCTTCATTTGGAAGATGTAAAATGTTTAACATGAAGCTTGTGAAAATAGGGCCTTGCTTAAAGCATGAATGATAGCTTACCATGAATGTAAGGATACCAAAACTATAATAAGCTTCACTAGAAATGCTAGAAAGATAAAAGTTAAACTTGAAATATAATTTTTTTTAAATCATAAAGAAGTAAGGCAAAGGATAAATGTTTTACATCCATGGAATATCATTCACCTTAACGAACGGATTGACCACTCATATGATAGGATGTCTAAATGGGATGCTCCTGAACACCAAAATTGATCATCGGTTGGCATCATACCATGGACCAGCAGTACTCAATGCCCACATGACAAGCGGGCATCGTGAATGTTCTTGTGTTCACAAACATTTGTTTCAAAGTCTTGAAGGATTCATTAATGTGTAATTTTCAGCAAGACACCATTTGAGACAAGTTCAATGTAACCTAAGCCAGCAAGAAGCCAGATTGTAAAGCACACACATTCATGAATCAATGTGCGAAGACTTCTGCTGAGAACTTAGGACAGGACGAGGAATGCAAGTAAAAAAACAATAAAGATATTTATTTATTTGAAGTATATGAAGCATAGTTAGTTCGTTTCATTGACATTTCCCAACTTATTGGTGCTGTTACAATGGCCATATATTGATGTTCAAACCATTGCCTTCATTGGAATTGCAAAATTAGCATTTTTGGAATGAACTTCCATTAAAACTGCATTCACTCATTCGTTATAGTTACAAAATATGGCAACTCAAATGGCAGAAAAAGAAGAACGCTGTAGCCCGAGCTTCATGTCGCGGTATGCCAAGTATTGCGTTGGCTTACAAAAGATTCATTTTCCAGGCTACAGGCGTATAGGGAAGTCTTTGTGGTTGATTATATGGGACTTCAATGCGGACAGTCTCGTGACATTTGGCCACAGTGTTCAATGCACTGCATTATTTGAAGCTTCATGGATGTTTTCAACTTCCCAAGCGGTGTGGGCAATGCAACAGGGCACAGGGCGCAGCTACAACTAACTACAAATCCAGGGCACAGAGAACGCAACTGAATTCCCAGGTTCGTTCCCTACTTTTTTTTTTGGTTTTCAAAAAGTTTTTTGTCCTCAAAAGTTATTGTTTTCAAAAGTGAAACAAAAGAGGATTCCAAGATGAGATTGATATTAAAGTATGAAAAAAATGCACTTTTAAGCAGAAAATTCAACTTGGTGAATTCCCAAATCGTTTCTGTGGAGCAATCATGTCTTGTTCCTGATTGGCTATACAATACACGTGACAGTGTACCTCGTAGAAAAGTTTCCTTTAACAAGCTCTTCTAACGTTTTACAATGGTGCTTCTCTGATGTCATCAATCCCATTGCATCACAGGTCGTTGGGGGTACCATACTGGTGCTTCCAGGGGTAAAATGACCCGGCGGTGCATACCTCCTCTATTTGCAAAGCTACGGCAGGAATTGGAATGAACTGGTGAACGCTCACCTATGTATATGCCAAATATAAGTGTATTGTCAGGAAAATATTAAATAAATAAAATCATGTCAAAGCCGAAATTGCTTAGTCTTATCTCTATGGTGAAAACGTAACAAAAGTCGAGAACTTTCACCCTAATGTTGTGTTTTGCAAAGGTCAATTGATCTGACAATCATGGTGAATGCTCGACAAATGGAACTTCTTACTCAAATTGCCTCCAAATTCCCCAAACATGGGAGAGGCCATTCATTTCGAACTTGTTTTTCCTACCGAGTGAGCGTATCATCGTACGGAACATTTTGCGTTCAACATTTGCAGGTAAGTAATGGTTGCTTCGCACAACGACCACAGAAAAACTCAAAGCCAGGCTGCATGGGACCGAAAGCCACAGACAGAGACGAGTGACAATAATCCTTTGAAGTGACAGAAATTGGAGACATTTTGAATTATCCATAGGTGTTGTTAGAGCTGGTACAAGGACACAGCTGTTAAGTAATTAATATTCAGAAGGTAGGGGTGAAGGAGAATGATGGCATCATGGGTTGGCCATTTATAACTGTGGTCATGAGCATAACAAGAGGGCTGGTCAAGCAGTCAACTAAAATAGCCATGGCCTACAGCTGTCTCTTTATTGACCATGCTCAAAAGATAAAAAGGCACAACTTGTTTATTACAAATTTTAAAATATTTTTTAACATCTGTACCACACCATAACTATACAGTACTAAGTCAAAATCTTTATAAGCTGATTTGCTAAATAAAAGGCATGTTTATAATGACGGAAAGAATTAGAGGCTAACTTTTTTATGTGAATATGTATGGCCACGTGGGTATTAAACAAGAATGTGGGAGCATTTGCTGTTGCGGCGGCACTGACCTGCTAACATGCGGTAAGATGCGTCCCAATCCTTCGCCCTTTCTCCTGTCACACAAGTTTGTGCCATGCTCCCTGAAGATGATGTAACTGCTTTCGCAATGCCAGTGGTGCCAAAACTCTTCGATGCTTGTTGGCCCAGCCCCACAGTTCCCTGACTGCATGTCAGTGCAGTTGACTTATATTCAGCACCTGTCATGGGTGGGGTTGCTACAGCACTGGACGCAGAACTATCCCATGTCTCCACCGTGCTAGGCATTGGTAGGGTGTCGTGGGAAACTGAGGCACTGGCAGGTATGAAACCAATGTCGAGGTCCATGATGAGCATATTGAGTGTTTCCATTGACTGTTCCAGGTCTTGTTGTATCGGTGAAAGCAGGCGGTGTACTGGAGGCAAACCTTCGGGACTTCCTCGCCAGCCTGCATTGGTACTGCCACTGCTCACAACTGGCCATGGTGTCTCTTCCAAAGAATGCTGAGTGGCACCGTGGCTACTAGAGCCTCTGAGTGGTGCTGGTGGAATCAATATGGAATGAGGAGGTTCCTGGTGCTTTGGAACTAGGTGCTGTTTCATGTTGCTAATTTCCTGGTGGCCAATAATTTTTGCTTCATGATTGGGCAGAATCACATTGGATGGGTTATCAGAATGATACTGTGAGGATTGTGGAAAGTTGTTGCTGAGCTCCATCATTCCCTGTCTATAGTGTTTATTTTGTTGTTGCTGCTGCTGCTGAACCCAGCTGTAGGTTGATGATGATTCCTCTTCCTCAAAAGCAATAGTGTGGCCGTAACAGATGGGTGATGTGCGCGAACCTTGAGAGACGACTACTGCTTGGCTACCTATAACATCACCCCCGGGTTCCTTGTTGGATGTCCGAGGAGTTCCTCTAAGAGTAGGGCAAGAGGCCCCGTTTAGCCCGAGAGAATGACTTCCCTCGTGAGGCTCTTCAACTGTGTTGTAACCAGTGCTGTCAGACAACAGAGAGCATTGACTTGTCTTATGGGAATCTCTCACTAATCCTACATCTCCACCATTGCTGCTGCCAGTAGCATTGCAGAGGCCCCCACAGGGTCCACTGGTATTGCCTCCTTCTGTTGAGGAAAGGGTACCTAAACTGTCAACACTGTGTAAGTCATGAGGAGGTAATAGCTCGTCATCCAGGATGTCTGTTTCACGTTCAGCCAGAAACGTACTGCTGTTTTCAAAGTGTACCTGTGCCTGTATCTTCTGGCAGCATGGCCCTGATCCAAAATGTGCCTCGTTCTCTGGATCTATTTGCGTTGAGCAGGCTGGTGGTCCACCAGTATGAGGAGAACCAGGGCGCATGCCGTTCGTCTCGAGTCCCAACCCCTTCAGCAAGTCATCAAGATCACTCTGTTCTTGTGGTGTCAGAGGTGACTGAGTGTGGTGACCGTCACCAATGTTGTGTCCTTGGGAGCTCGGGGGCCGTGGTAGTAAGGACACCTGTGGCCTAAGTTCATCGGAGATACGTCCCGAGACTGATGAATGGCCAGAGTCACTGCTCAGAGAAAGTGCATGCTCGGTCGCCTCAATAGCTGTGGGGCCTCTTGCATGGGGCACCGTGCCTTTTTTTGGTGTGCACAAGCCTCGGGAAGCACTCCGTTGTGGGTCAACTAAGGTCAAAGTGGAGGGAGGGTAGGGAGAAAGAGAGTGGTTTGAAAGGTAATTGAAGTTAAAAGAGCAATTATTGCTTCCAATGTATAAATGTCGGATGCATCGAAGGATGAAAATGAACAATCAAAACAAACAAAAAAATAAACAATACAAAATAGGTGACTATCATTGAGAAATAGTTAAAGTAATAATGTTAAAGTAAATAAATTTCCTAAGATTTTTTTTTTTAAGTAGGCTAATTTCTATTCCTACAACTCACTTCCAAGGGACTAGTTATAGTTCAAATTTGAGCAAAACTTGCAAAATCTCAGCAAATTTCTGAAATTCACATTTCATATGGAGTCATAGTTTAACACAAATGAAAAACAAAAGCAGGGTCGGAAATTCAAACATACCTGTTTTCCAATAGAAAAGAAAGAAATCCTAAAGTTTAGGCTGTTGAGATATCAGGGAGCTGAAAACAAGGATGAAATCAAAGACATCTTCAACCAAAAGACGATCATGAAGCTGTTCGTAAAACTTCCTCGGTCCGCGTTTGCCCGGTTGATGAAGCATCGAACGACGGTCTCTCCCTTTTACCCCGACTACTGGCTTAAGCTGAAAAACTGTGCTGGAGGAAGGAAGCCAGCCAGCCAGCCGATCAGCCCCGCTACACAATCTCCCTCTTTTTTCTGTCTCTCTCTCTCTTGTCTTCTTGCACCTCCCACTTCCCCCACCCATCCGTGTCTTATCCTCTCCCCTTCCTCCCAATTCCCCGTCTTCCTTCATTGCTTCGGCACTGGGCGCGGCGCAGAAAAGGGCCGCCTCAACCCACGACACCAGACTCCCACAGCAAACTCAGCTAAGCACACTCAGGCCTGGCAGCGACCCAGATAAAATATTTTGTAATATCTCGGTAACTGTTGCCAAGACAATAACCAACGAGCTGCTGAGGTGGATTTTATTTCCTCCGCGATCCAAAACTCTTTCGTACTCTCAAAAGAGTGCCGAGAGTGAGGAAAAGCTGAAGAAACTGTGTTGAAAATCCATTTAGATTCCACGATTGCTCGAAAAGCAGAGAAAGTGTTATTATTTTAGAGACACTGATGGATTAAAAGTTCATTATAAACTTAAAAACAGTTGCCTGGAGTAGAATTTCAAAGTGAAATTCCATCGTAAGAAAGAAGTCACTTTCTAATGGAAGCCTCATCATAAGTAAAATGTGAGATTCAGAACCACAGTGTATATAAAACAAGGTTTGAAGAAAGTGGTTGGGAAGTGACCTCATTTTCTCCACTACTGAAAAACATCCCCATGTCTGTGGGCCGTGCTTGTCGCTGAGCCAGAATGGTGGTGCACATCCTATCAATGAGCCTTTGTGAAGTGTATACAAAGTGCGGAAACATGTGCGTGGAGACACAAAGCTACCGGGACAGAACACGAGTGCACCGAGTCGGGGGCTTAATTCTATCGTCATTGCTTTGACACCTTGAAATACTAACCGCAGCTTGCAATGTCTGTGTCTGATGCATGAAACTTAGACATTGTCCATATTGGTATGCACTTTGCCATAAAGAAGGAACCAAAACGATGCCTGAGTCAACATTTCTTCACTGAATAAGGCAGTTATGCTGGCAATGTCACAGTGTACAACCTGGGATCCACCGTTACTCGATTTGTAAAGCTAATTGACAAACCAAAAGTGTCAAATTACACAATTTTGTACGAACCCTCTATGTGCGAATATATATATATATACACGCAATTTCAAAACACACATTGGCACAAACACACACACACACACACCCACACACACACACACACACACATGAACACACACATACACACAAGATCACACACACACACACACGAACACACACAAACAACACATACACAAGAACACAAACAAACAACACATACACAAGAACACAAACAAACAACACATACACAAGAACACAAACAAACAACACAGACACAAGAACACACACAAACAACACATACACAAGAACACACACAAACAACACAGACACAAGAACACAAACAAACAACACAGACACAAGAACACACACAAACAACACATACACAAGAACACACACAAACAACACATACACAAGAACACACACAAACAACACATACACAAGAACACAAACAAACAACACAGACACAAGAACACAAACAAACAACACAGACACAAGAACACACACAAACAACACATACACAAGAACACAAACAAACAACACAGACACAAGAACACACACAAACAACACATACACAAGAACACACACAAACAACACATACACAAGAACACACACAAACAACACATACACAAGAACACACACAAACAACACAGACACAAGAACACAAACAAACAACACAGACACAAGAACACACACAAACAACACATACACAAGAACACACACAAACAACACATACACAAGAACACAAACAAACAACACAGACACAAGAACACAAACAAACAACACAGACACAAGAACACACACAAACAACACATACACAAGAACACACACAAACAACACATACACAAGAACACACACAAACAACACATACACAAGAACACACACAAACAACACATACACAAGAACACAAACAAACAACACAGACACAAGAACACAAACAAACAACACAGACACAAGAACACACACAAACAACACATACACAAGAACACAAACAAACAACACAGACACAAGAACACACACAAACAACACATACACAAGAACACACACAAACAACACATACACAAGAACACACACAAACAACACATACACAAGAACACACACAAACAACACAGACACAAGAACACAAACAAACAACACAGACACAAGAACACACACTAACAACACATACACAAGAACACACACAAACAACACATACACAAGAACACAAACAAACAACACAGACACAAGAACACAAACAAACAACACAGACACAAGAACACACACAAACAACACATACACAAGAACACACACAAACAACACATACACAAGAACACACACAAACAACACAGACACAAGAACACAAACAAACAACACATACACAAGAACACACACAAACAACACAGACACAAGAACACAAACAAACAACACATACACAAGAACACAAACAAACAACACAGACACAAGAACACAAACAAACAACACAGACACAAGAACACACACAAACAACACATACACAAGAACACACACAAACAACACATACACAAGAACACACACAAACAACACAAGAACACAAACAAACAACACAAGAACACAAACAAACAACACAGACACAAGAACACACACAAACAACACATACACAAGAACAACACAAGAACACAAACAAACAACACAGACACAAGAACACAAACAAACAACACAGACACAAGAACACACACAAACAACACATACACAAGAACACAAACAAACAACACAGACACAAGAACACACACAAACAACACAGACACAAGAACACAAACAAACAACACAGACACAAGAACACACACAAACAACACATACACAAGAACACACACAAACAACACATACACAAGAACACACACAAACAACACATACACAAGAACACACACAAACAACACAGACACAAGAACACACACAAACAACACATACACAAGAACACAAACAAACAACACAGACACAAGAACACACACAAACAACACATACACAAGAACACAAACAAACAACACAGACACAAGAACACACACAAACAACACATACACAAGAACACACACAAACAACACACACACACACACCTTTCACACATCTCCATTTCCCTTCCACACTCAGTCACGACCCCTTTTGCGTCTGAAAGAACCACCACCCAATCAACCTTCACCAACACCGTTCGACCAGCCTCCATAAACGTTCTCCAAATCCAAAGTGAGCCTTTGAAGGCAGCCTGGGTCACTCTGTCACACATCCTCCTTCTTTCTGTTCCACACACTCCAATTTGAGCAAGGAATGCATAAGAATAATTTTCAATATACCCTCTACACCCCACCTCAAATGGCTGACAATGAACTCGCCAATCCTTCTCCCGACACTCCGTCTCCAGCTCACTGTATTTTCCTCTGTTCCTCTCTTGCACTTCCTCCATGTTCTCTTCCCAAGTTTCTGAGAATTCCCCTAAGATGACCTGCTTTGTTGCACCTGACCAGATGACAATATCAAGCCGCAGCCTTGTCACACAGAACTCCTGCGGGAATACCAATGATGGCTTTAGGTCTGCCACCACCTGCCAATTCAGAAGACTGACAGACCTCTTTCCTCCAACCTCCTCCTCCTTCCGCCTCTTACCACTTGGCCCTCTTTCGTAAACACCACCTCTCTCCCATCTCCACTCCCCTCTCTGTCGATATCGATCTCATCACCTCTTGTTGCACCATCTACACTACAACCGATCCTCCACCATCTCATCCATGCCTGCTCTTGCATGCCACTTCCGATTTCCCTTCTTCTCTGGGAGAGCATTCTTCACCACTGGATCTCTCAAATCCTACACCATCATGAACTCTCGCACCCTCACCACCTTGAACTCCTCGGTTTGTGATGTCAAGGGAAACCTGAGTTTCCCACCGTGACCATAAAAAGCAATATTCATCAAACAGCATGGCACTCCAACCACCTCCTCACAAACCCACTCACCAAAACCTCCATCCTCTCTACATGCCCAATCGCAATGTCATAAACCATCAATGGCCACAATACTCGTGGCATCAACCCAAACTTCAAACACCATACCTTAAACTTTCCTGGCAAAACATCCATCAAACCTCTTCAGACGTCTCAGAATTTAGTTTCTCACCTCCTCCACCCTTCCCATATCATTCAACTCCACCATAGACCATCTTCCCAAGCTCTTCACAGGGGCCCCCACTAATGATAGAAGTACATCTCCTCCCAGCTCAAACCCGTGCTGGAAGATGATCAAGTTTGTTTGTCAGAACTTGTCTCTCATGCATTTGACTCAAGGCTGTTTCCGAAACAAGGCCATCGGTGCAGGATAAAGTCATCCGCCTAATGTTTCTTCAGAATCAATTTTGGAATCTACCCAGGGATCCAGTAGGTCAATAACCTGATGCTTTGGGGGTTTATGATTATCTCTTTACAATGATAGCAATCATTACTTCACACTGCTTTCCATGCAGAAGGAAGGCACGTGGTTGGCTGTTGTGCCTTCTGATTGCCCAGGAAGGATGATAAGAAACCTTATCCATGGAAATACATGAGGCATGGCTATTGTAGTGCAATGAAAAAAAGAAAAGGACCACCTTTAGAGGCCATTTTCCCCCACAGAGCAGGGGTTGGCCTTTCTCAGGCACCATGGTCCCCTTTTTGAAGCAATGTTTTATAGCCGGATGCCCTTCCTGCCACCAACCCTGTTAGTCTCCTCTTGCGACACACAGGGAATTACCAACGAGCTGGTACTCTTTTTTTTTTTCTTTTTTTTTTTGTATACGGAATCGAGGCTCGTGAAAGAGCTAACATTTATTTCATAAACAAATCAACCAGACAAACAAAACATACAAAAAGAGGGAGCGGAAGACAAGATGGGGAGAGGAGGGGAACCACACAAACACAACACCTGTGCCGACCTCGGAAGGATGACAGGCTGAGTCAACCCCCCTGGTGTTAATTCAGCGATTGACTCGGATTCAAACCCAGGATCCTCGGATCCCAAGCCGCCACCCTAACCGCTAAGCCAACACCAGGCTCTATTGTAGACCAATGGAAGCTAAATAATGCAACTTATCTGTTGATCAGAGTAGCCCTTCAGGTTTTGGCTGTTTCGTTGTTTCTGAGCCACACAGGGAAACCGATACGATCACATTCACGCTCTACGAAACAGCTTGTCGTCTCATTTCTCAAATGTTTAACATAATTTTAACAACACAACAAAATAAGGATGAAACATGGTGATGTGAATTTGCCTAACTCAGCTAAGGTGGACCTTCATTTGTTTTAAGAAAGTGAAATTAATTTGCATAAAATACACGAAGACAAATTTCCAATCAAACGCACAAGGTGCTCTCATGGTGCAGGGGACACTGGACTGACATTGCGGAGATTGACTGTTCAAATTTGCAAAACAACATGAAGGACGTGGACTCCAAGAAGCTTCCAGAATGAGATGGTCTGCTGAGCATACATAACACTTTTTTTTTTTATACAAGATCGAGGCTCGTGTAAGAGCTAACATTAATCACAAAAAGACAAACTGACACATAAAACATAAGATAAAGGGAGCGGGAGACAAGATGGGGAGACAGAGGGAAGCACACAAGTACAACATTTGAGAGCAGGGACATCGGGAGATCTGTGGGAGGGAGAGGGCTTGGGGGGAGGAGGCGTGGGGGGAGGGGTGGGAGAGGTATAAAACACATGGACACTGCCAGGACTTCCAGGAAAGAAGTCGGTATTTCAAAAAAGTGGATCTGGGGTGAATTAACGGGGGTAGAAAAGATCAAGGTTTTGGATGGGGGAAGATAAGAGATGGTGGTGAACAGCTGTTTTAAAGACCTGGAGGGAGGAGTGGGATTGAAGAGAGTGAGGGAGTTTGTTCCAGAGGTGGGAGAGAAAAAATGTAGATGTTTGCTATTGCTATTGGAATGTTAAAATGGAGATGGTGTCCAGGGAGGAGTTCAGAATTCATGAAATTCAGGGAGGAGATCATTTGCCCACCATTACTGGACTGGTCTGTAATTGCAGCCCCCACTTTGTGATCGACTCTTAAATGCCTCTGAACAACCTGGGATGGATACCAAAGTCCTCGCTATATAAAGGCAATCTTGGCCACCCTCTCTCCCACCTCCATCCCCAAATCCAAATAAAAAAGTTAATTTATACAACATCTGTTTTCATTATGCAGATCATATTGGTCCCTTGATTGGCAAAGTCGTCACACCCCAAAGACCCAAATACTCTTAAAGCCGCTGAGGATCCAAAAGACCCTGAAGACCCAAAAGACCCTGAAGACCCCCAAAACACCCAGAAGACCCAAAGACCCCAAAGACCCTGTACCAGATCATATTGGTCCCTTGATTGGCAAAGTCGTACATACCAAGGAAGCTATTTTCAAGCAATGATTTCCACCCCATGAGTAAATGATCCATAAAGTGATTCCTTCAAAGTCCACCTTTTCTGTTGCGCGTAGGTAACATGTGTAGCACGTATGGTACAATAAGTCGTGAGGCAGAAGAGAGCCAGTCAGGATTCGTTGGCCGTGCGCCCGGACAGCTCCGATTCGAGTCCCTTGCCCTTCCGACTCGGAAGTAAACACTTCTCCATAGGTTCACAGCAGACATCGAGCTTGTCTGCATTCATTTATAGCACCCATTTTCTACTAATACCCTACACGGTGCATTAAAACAGGTTTCGGTTCATTCGATCGATCGAGTGCTCTCGGACATGTGGTGTGCCTTTGAAACAGGAACGGTCAAAAAGGAAGAAAAAAAAACAATTATGTACAACAGATGTGGGATGCAAGAGCAAGTGACATGTACTTGGCACAACTTTGTAGCTGCCTCTCTTGCGTTTTTGTGCTTATGTATCTGCCATGTGCTCCTCCTTTAAATGAGATAAACCATGAAAAATGGTCTTGCCTTCTTTAATTTTCAAACTAAGGTTGGGAAACCAACTGCCACGTCATCAATTTCCTTGCAATCTAACAGAGGGAATTACATCGTGCGATTGAATGATATCCCGCTGCCCATAAGCCAAATCAGGCAGCACAATGAGGAAGTGTTTCTTGCACCATTTACGAAACGGAAAATCAAACGGAAAATCATTGCTTCTGAAAAAAATAGCACAATTTGAATTTGTTGTACTTTCTGAAATCAAATGGTCAATTCCAAATGATTCAGTAACACTGTGGGCCTTGTGAATTTGCTTGAGGCATAAATGATGGGCATGCATACCAGAGGATGGAGTAGCAACACCCACACACTACTCCAAAGTTTAGATTTTCCTGATGAGTATCCTATCGCTGTTTCTTGGCATTTATGTGACATTTTTTAACAACAAGCACTATTTTCTGAGCCTGTGTGATGAAACCAGATGGAGTGCTGAGCATAAGAAGAGGGGCGATGTGGCATGCAAACATCATAATTGGTTCATGTATAGAGCTTGCATGCCAAAGGCTTACCGTGTTTGCCTCCAGCATCCAGCAGAAGGCTGAGGTCCACGTAAGAGTCGTAGCGGAGGATCGGGTCCAAGGAACTGTGGTCTACGGTGATGCTTCTGTCATTTTGCAGGAAGGCCTTGGAAGCTGGTTGGAAAGAAGGGATGGATTGATTGACTTTTCAATGTCATTGGCCTTTAGGTCCGACCTAAGACTCTTGTTATAAATAATACAAAACACAAGTAATTATATGAGAAATGAGAATTGTTGTGGCGAAATTGCCATAAGAGATTGTGTAAAAGGGCATCCAACCATCTTAAATCATATTATAATAGAGCAAAGGTATATGGTTATGTTTATATGCGACCAAACCGTCTTCTTCTAAAATTAACATCCAAAACACAGTCCGTGAACTCCTCATTAAGTTTAGACTGCTGAGACCCCTCAGACCTTTGACGACCCATAAGACCACCAAGACCCCTGAAGACCAAAAATACCCTTAAAGACCCAAATACCCCGAAGACCCAAAACACCCAAAAGCCCCTGAAGACCCAAAAGACCCTGATGACCCAAAACACCCCAAAGACCCAAATACTCTTAAAGCCCCTGAGGATCCAAAAGACGCTGAAGACCCAAATGGCCCTGAATACCCAAAAGACCCTGAAGACCCAAAACACCCAGAAGACCCAAAGACCCCGAAGACCCAAAAGACCCAAAAGACCCCGAAGACCCAAAATACCCAAATACTCTTAAAGCCCCTGAGGATCCAAAAGATGCTGAAGACCCAAATGGCCCTGAAGACCCAAAAGACCCTGAAGACCCAAAACACCCAGAAGACCCAAAGACCCCGAAGACCCAAAATACCCAAAAGACCCCGAAGACCCAAAACACCCAAAATACCCTTAAAGTCCCAGAGGATCCAAAAGACCCAAAGGACCCTGAAGACCCAAAAGACACTTAAAGGCCAAGAGGATCGAAAAGACCCTGATGACCCAAATGGGCCCAAAGGCCAAAAATACCCCAAAGACCATGAAGATGCAGAAGACCCCAAATACCCAAAATATCCTTAAAGGCCCAGAGGATCTAAAGGACCCTGGAGACCCAAAATACCCCAAAGACCCAAAACACCCTGAAGACCCAAAACACCCCAAAGACCCAAAATACCCTGAAGACACTAAACACCCCAAAGAGCCAAACGACCCAGAAGACCCAAACGACCCTGAAGTCCCTAAAATACCCTGAAGACCCAAAAGACCCTTAAATACCCCAAATAACCAAAATACCCCAAAGACCCTTAAAACCCAAAAGCCCCTGAAGACACTGAAGACCCAAAAGGCCTGAAGACCCCAAAGACCCAAAACACCCCAAAGACCCAAAATACCCTTAAAGGCCCAGAGGATCCAAAAGACCCTGAAGACCCAAATGGCCCTGAAGACCCAACACACAATGAAGACCCAAAATACCCAAAAGACACTGAAATGGTCAAAGATGCCTATCCCTCTGAAACAACGTGTTGTGAAGCATGTGGAGCTAATTTTTTAAGCATGCGGTGACACCGTGTCGCGCTAATTTTAAGAAAGAACAAATACTAGATACAGTATTTCATCACTATTATCTTTCACCTCCTCCCTCATTTCTGTGATTTCTCTCTTTCTCGGGCATCATGGAAACTTACCCAGTGGATTTGGCCTGGTATTGGTCTTTTTCCAAGTGATTTGGTTCTGCTCTTTTAAAGTGGGGTTAGTAATTTACGAGAAGGGTTAATCAGTAGCCTTGAGCTCAGAAACCACTGTACCTGCATGGTCCTTCCAAAGTTATGGCCTGGATGCTATGATTCAGAAGTCAGTCTCATTTGGCATGTTTTTGTCCATGCACTCCTGCAATTTCTGAATTTGAAGCAAACAAGTCAATTGTCTCAGTCCCTAAAGTATGAGTGCCCGTCCTCATGAACAAGCCAGACTGTGCCTGTCTCGCATTCCGTTGCTCCGTCCCACATCAACCCGCCCAACCCTCAGGGTAGCGCAACCATGTCGATCCATGAGCACTCATCCATGTCTACAGACAGTGCATCAGTAGGCGTGCATCGGGAGTTTTGTCAATCAACCCAATTACAATGTTACGCATGCTTGCTGAAGTATTAAACAAAACTGGTCGAAAAATAAATGTTAATGCTGCGAGGGCATGGCTAACTCCGGGGCGTGTTGCATTTTTTACATGCACGTGCAAAGAATGGCTGTGTTTATCCAACAAGTTCCTCGTTCCTCCATTGGAAACATCTCATTCCTCCAATGGAACTTCTTTTGCAGAAAAAACTCAAGCAAGGCTGGCCAAAACACACAAGGAACTGCAAACTGGAGTGACTCATACGAGTGCGCACCTCAATGCTCACAACACTGCATCACAAAGCGATGCTCTAAGATCCATTTCCAATTGCATCGTACACCTCAAGCATCTCATCGAGGTGTTCAACAATACCAAAACCCCTAAGAAATGTTATTTCATACTTCTTCTATGCTTATTCTTTCTTAACGAATTAATCTGCAATTCAAAAGTGGTGCGATATACAATTTTCTCAGCTACCTGCAAGGATTCACCTATCACATCTCACATATTTAAGATCAATACCTGTAAAGCAATTCAGTAGATATTTAGTGCATTTATTGTCCCCCGTCGCACCGCGGAGCGAAAGGGGGACTATGATTTTCCCCTCCGTCCGTGTGTGCGTCCGTCCGTGCGTCCGTCCGTGCGTGCATCCGTCCGTCCGTCCGTGCGTGCGTACGGGCATGCATGCGTGCGTGCGTAAGAGAAGGACCGAATTCGAATTTGGTGTGTGGGTGCAACCCACGTCAAAATCCAAGATGGCCGCCGACATGTATGTCTGAACATTGTGAGCGGAATATCTTGAAAAATAAGCGAACTACCAACTTCTAATCTGGTGTGTGGGTGTGTCTACGCATAAGGAAGAACGCTATTGAAAATTGGGTCGCCACGTCAAAATCCAAGATGGCCGCCACCATATATACGTCTGAACCTTGTGAGCGAAATATCTTGAAAAATAAACGAACTACTAACTTATAATCTGGTGTGTGGGTGTATCTACGCATAAGGAAGAACGCTATTGCAAATTGGATCGCCACGTCAAAATCCAAGATGGCCGCCACCATATATATGTCTGAACCTTGTGAGCGAAATATCTTGAAAAATAAACGAACGATTAACTTATAATCTGGTGTGTGGGTGTATCTACGCATAAGGGAGAACGCTATTGAAAATTGGGTCGCCACGTCAAAATCCAATATGGCCGCCTTGCGTCGTTCACTTTGTCAACTCACATCACTTCACCGACGGGGGACCTATACTAGGCGTAACGCTTGTTTAGTAGATATTCAGCACCTTTTAGTGTACCAGATTTTCTGTTGGTGTCTCAGCAATTTATGGCAGAAGTATTTTCTTGAAGAAAAATAAATATCCAATAAAGAAGACTTTTTGATTGGTGATGAGCAGTCAGTCATTGGCGTGTTGCACAGCATGGAGCACATTTATATTGATGTTAGGTGCAAACTGATGTAGCAAATTCTTGGAAAGATGATAATACATGTCATCATATTTTATGGCTGATCACAGATAACTGATGCATCTTCCAATTTTTCTTTGTTAATTCAAAGAATGTCTTAAGGGGTGCTTTCATGTATTGTTGAATATTTTTTTTTATTACCAAACTGAAAAAATGTATTGATTAGAAACATACTTGCAGCAAAGCAAACAAGTAATAAAAACATTATCAAGAAAATTGGGACAAACAGTCAGTGAGAAAATGGCAGTGTTGCATCTCAGACGCCCACCAGACTAATGAGCAATGCTGTTGTTAGCCCATCCCATGCGCACCAGGAGACGGGGTATTGTAATCACTTCTGTGTGTCTGTCTGTCTTTGTGTGTGTGCGTGCGTGCGTGTGTGTGCGTGTGTGTGTGTGTGCGTCTATCCGGGCCATAACCTTTTACCATTTGAGCTGGTGTCATCAAATTTTCACCAAAGCCTTATTATGATAAGACGGAGAAGGCAAATTAATAATGTTGTCAAAAGGTCAGTCACATAAAATCATCAATTTTCATCCAATTGACCTGAAATTTCAATTTACCATTGAGTTTTGTCATCAAATTTTCAACAAAGCTTTATTATGAGAATATGCAGAAGGCAAATTAATAATTTGGTCAAAAGGTCAAAGGTCAGCACCACATAAAATCGTCAATTTTCATCTGATTGACCTGAAAATTTAAGAACTTGCATATTGGGTCATTGAGTTGGTTCACCAATCAAAAGCAACAAGCCGATTGTTTTTTTAGATCAAGAGGTCAAAGGTCACAGTTGTGTAAAATCACCAATTTTCACCCAATTGACGTAAAATTTCTGGAATTCGCATATCGGGTCACTGAATTGGTTCACTAATCAAAAGGTAAGAGTCGATTTTTTTTTTTTTTACATCAAAAGGTCAAAGGTCAAGTTTGCATAAAACCATCAATTTTTGTCCAATTGACCTGAAATTTTAAGAATTTGAATATTGGGGCGCAGAATTGGTTCACCAATCAAAAGCTAGAAGCTGATATATTTTTTTAGATCTAAAGGATCATTATCATTTCAAACTCATTACATTCAATTTGTATTAACTTCAATATTAATTAATATTAATTATTAATTATTTCAATATTAATTTCAATTTGTATTTCAATTTTGTATTTAAAAAAACAACTGTTTTCGTTATTTTGAGCTTACAGAAGAAGATGAAGAAGAAGAAGAAGAAGAGGACGAAAAAGGAGAAGAAGAAGACGAAGAAGAAGAAGCATAAAAAGAAGAAGAAGAGGAAGAAGCAAAGGAAGAAGAAGACATCTGAATACAAACTGACACGGATGATCTTTGCATTTTCACATGCTTTCTGGTTGTTATTATGTTTCCCCCGTCAGTTCTGGTTGAACAGACCAGAGGCACGGGGAAAGCCGATCAATCTCACAGGAGCGACCCAGAGATCCGCACAACCAAAATGTTGTGCACTTGCTTTCGTGAAGTCAGGAACACGCAGTCTCCCATGATACGTTTTTATTGTGTGTGAAGCGGCCTGGCAACGGTTGCAGGTGTTCTCAGTGGTGTCACCGAGGACCAGTGGTGTTGGTGATCGTTGCGCATCACCTTTTAATCATCAGCCTAATAATAACCATCAATGTACGATACTGTGGCGGACACAAAAGCCCACTGGCGTGGTGACATCATTCCGCGCACCAAGTGGGCGGTGGCCACGCACCAGGGGTAGGCGTGGCCTCATGATATACACCGGGCGCCCAGCCCGGGACAGTACAGTGTTACAGTGTAGTCTTACAATAAAGACGTTTATATGTTACCGCTTGTCCGCTTCCTCCTTGCTCACAAGCAGCGCGCGTAACGCCGCGCTTTACTGGTGACCCTCGACGTTGGATCTGCTGGAGCGATCCTTCCACACGCGACGCCATCGCCATGGCCGACTTCGTCAAACTTCCGGAATTTTGGGAGGCTCAGGCCGAAGTCTGGTTCGTCCAGGCCGAAGCCCAATTTCAGCTTCGGCGCCTCACCGGCGATGACACGCGCTATTGCCACGTTGTCGCCTCCCTCGGGCCCGGCACGGCCGCTCGAGTTGTGTCCGTCCTTCGCCACCCACCGAACGGCCACAAGTACGAGGCACTCAAGCGGCTACTCCTAGCCACGTTCGGCCTTACGGACGACGCACGGGCCGACCGCCTCCTGGATCTCCCCGAGCTCGGTGAGACGCGCCCGTCGGTCCGAATGGACCATATGCTGTCACTGTTGGGCGACGAAGCCCCCGGTTCGCTATTCCGGGCGCTTTTCCGGCGCCAACTTCCAGCGCAGGTCCGCCTCGCGTTGGCCGGGACCGAGCTAACGGAACCCCGAGCATTGGCGGCCGAGGCGGACAGGTACTTCGCCGCTTCGGACATGCGGGCGAGCGTCGGCGTGGCCGTCACGGCCCTCGACGCTGATGTTCAGCAGCATGTTCCACAGCATCAGCTTCTACAGCACGCTGATGTTCAGCAGCATGCTGATACGCACCTCGTGAACGCCGCCACGCCCCGCCCACCGCCGCGGCGAAAACCGCCACCGCGGGGAAACCCGCCAACTCCACCGGCCTGGCGGAGCCAGCCGCGCTCCTCCAGCTCCACCACCTGGTGCTGGTTCCATGCCAAGTTCGGCCACGAAGCTCGGCGGTGTCATCCGCCGTGCTCCTTCAACGGGTCGGGAAACGCCCGGGCCGGCGCTCAATAGTGGCGATGAGCGCCGGCCATTCGAACAGCCTGCTGTTCATAATGGACACCTTCTCCAGGCGCCGTTACCTGTGCGACACGGGAGCGCAGGTGAGTGTCATTCCCGCCGGCACGTCAGACAAGCACGCCGCGGGTGGGGGCCCCGCGCTGCTTGCCGCGAACGGGACGCCCATCCGTACGTACGGAAAACGCTGCCTCTCTCTGCGGTTTGGAGGGCAGGTTTTCCGATGGACGTTCGTCACCGCCGACGTGCCCATGGCACTGCTTGGCGCGGACTTCCTGTGCGCTAATGGGCTCCTGGTCGACGTCAAGCGCAGACGGCTTGTCCAGGCCGAGACGTTCAGCTCGCTCGCTTGTGCGTTGCCCAGCTCAACGAGCGGCTTGCCAAGCGGCTTGCCGAACGATTCGGTTCCGGCCACGTTGGTCTGTACGCTTCCGGCAGCGGACGCATTCACCCGCCTCCTCGCCGGCTTCCCGGCCCTCACGCGGCCCACCTTCTCGGCGGGGGCCGTCAAGCACGGGGTGGCCCATCACATCCCCACCGTTGGGCCACCGGTCTACGCCCGGGCACGCCGCCTCGAGCCGACGAAGCTGGCGGTGGCAAAAGCGGAGTTCGCTACCCTGGAGCGACTCGGCATCGTTCGGCGCTCAGAGAGCGCTTGGGCGTCGCCGCTGCACATCGTGCCGAAGCCCGGCGGGGGATGGCGACCGTGCGGGGACTATCGCCGTCTCAATGACGCCACGACTCCCGACCGCTACCCCGTCCCCTACATTCAGGACTTTTCCGCCCGTTTGGCGGGCAGGTCCTTCTTCTCGAAGGTGGACCTCATACGCGGCTACCATCAGGTCCCCGTCAGGCCGGAGGACGTCCCGAAGACGGCGGTCATCACGCCATTCGGACTCTTCGAGTTCTTGCGCATGCCCTTCGGTCTGAAGAATGCGGCTCAGGCGTTCCAGCGACTGATGGACAGCGTCCTGCGCGACTTGGATTTTGTCTACGTTTACCTGGACGATATCCTCGTCGCCAGCGCGTCCCGCGAAGAGCACCTACGCCACCTCCGCACGCTCTTCGAACGCCTGGGCCAGCATGGCCTGATTGTGAACCCCGCAAAGTGCCGGTTCGGCGCCGCCACAATCGATTTTCTGGGGCACCGTGTCACCAGGCACGGAGCCGTCCCCCTACCGGCCAAGGTGGAGGCGGTGAAGGGGTTTCCGCGCCCCCGCACGATCAGAGGGCTGCAGGAGTTCCTGGGCATGGTGAACTTTTACCATCGGTTCCTGCCCCGTATCGCCCAGCTCCTGCGCCCCCTGCACGAAGCTCTCCGAGGTAAGCCGGGCAAAGGCGACGTTACCTGGACCGAGCAGATGGACACGGCGTTCACGGGCGCGAAGCTCGCCTTGGCTAACGCCACCATGCTCGCGCACCCGGCGCCCGATGCACCGATCGCCCTCACCACCGATGCCTCGGACTACGCGGTGGGCGCAGTGCATGAGCAATGGGTGCGTGGAGCTTGGCAACCGCTGGCGTTCTTTAGCCGGCAGCTTCGCCCGCCCGAACGCCGTTACAGTACCTTCGACCGCGAGTTGCTCGGACTTCACTTGGCGGTCAGGCACTTCCGCCATCTGCTCGAGGGCCGGGCGTTCACTGCCTTCGTCGACCACAAGCCGCTGATCTTTGCGATGGGCAAAGTCACCGAGCCGTGGTCGGCCCGGCAGCAGCGTCACCTCTCGGCCGTGTCCGAGTACACGACGGACATCCAGCACGTCGCGGGGAAGGACAACCCGGTGGCGGATTGCCTTTCCCGGGCCGTCGCCCACGCAGTCCACCTCGGCATCGACTATGCCCGGATGGCAGCGGACCAGGCCGCTGACCCCGACGTCCAGGCCTTGCGGACCGCCGTCACGGGCCTCCGCGTCACCGAGGTGCCGTTTGACGGCGCGGGCGCGGCCCTCTTGTGCGACGTCTCCCTCGGGCGTCCTCGCCCCATCGTGCCCACGGGCTGGCAGCGCCAGGTGTTTGACGCCATCCACGGCCTGTCCCACCCGGGCGCGAGGGCCTCCCAAAGGCTGATCGCCGACAAGTTCGTCTGGCATGGCCTCCGGAAGGCCGTCCGCGGCTGGGCCAGGACGTGCCTCGCGTGCCAGCGCGCCAAGGTGCACCGGCACACCCAGGCCCCGTTGGCCCCGTTCACGGTGCCGGAACGCCGGTTTGACCACGTCCACGTGGACCTGGTGGGACCTCTGCCCCCCTCGCGGGGTTTCACCTACGTCCTCACCATGGTGGACCGCACCACCCGGTGGCCGGAGGCCGTGCCCTTGGCGTCGACAACGGCGGCCGATGTCGCGCAGGCTTTCATCGCCACCTGGGTCGCCCGGTTCGGCGCCCCCTCAGACATCTCATCCGACCGCGGCCCCCAGTTCACCTCGGAGCTCTGGGGGGCGGTTGCGCAGGGGCTCGGGGTCCGGCTGCACCGAACCACGGCCTACCATCCCCAGGCTAACGGCCTGTGTGAGCGATTTCACCGCTCATTGAAGGCCGCGCTCCGGGCCACCCTCCGCGATGGCGGCTGGGTCGACAGGCTCCCCTGGGTCCTGCTGGGCCTCCGGACGGCGCCCAAGGAGGACCTGCGCGCATCCGCGGCGGAATTGGTCTTCGGGCAACCGCTGCGGGTGCCGGGCGAGTTCCTCCCCGACTCCACGGCACCATGGTCCGCGGCACAGCAGCGCTCCGCTCTACAAGAGACCGCCCAGAGGTTCGCCCCGGTGCCAACGGCATGCCACGGGCACCCACCGACGCACGTCGCCCCGGAGCTTCGCACGGCGGAGTACGTCTTCGTCCGCCACGATGCCCATCGGACACCACTGCGGCCCCCGTACGACGGGCCTTTCCGCGTGCTGGAGACCGGGGCGAAGCACTTCACCCTGGACATCGGCGGTACTCCTGACCGCGTTTCGGTAGACCGCCTCAAGCCGGCCCACCTCGATGTGGACCATCCACCGCCAGTGGCCCGACCCCCACGTCGGGGCCGCCCTCCTGCGGGCGGACCCCCGGCACCGCCCAGCCCCGCCGCCACGCCGCCCCCCGGTCCTGCACCCATCCCAGGGGCAGCCAGGGGCATCCCACCTGGCATCCCTGCACCCCGGACGCCGCCGATCGCCAGGGGGCGCTTCGGCCGGGTCATTCGTCTGCCCCGCAAACTGGCCCTCCAGGTGCGCGGGAATTCTGGGGGGGCGCGTGTGGCGGACACAAAAGCCCACTGGCGTGGTGACATCATTCCGCGCACCAAGTGGGCGGTGGCCACGCACCAGGGGTAGGCGTGGCCTCATGATATACACCGGGCGCCCAGCCCGGGACAGTACAGTGTTACAGTGTAGTCTTACAATAAAGACGTTTATATGTTACCGCTTGTCCGCTTCCTCCTTGCTCACAAGCAGCGCGCGTAACGCCGCGCTTTAATACTCTTTAATGGTTTTCAGTATTGCTGAAACTGCTCGTGGGCAATGGTTAGGGTTCACCAGGATACCACGTGCCTCACCAGGTAGGCAGTTTATAGCTAAGACGAGATTTGAATCCAGGCTAGACTGCTCAAAGGCGTGTGTGAATACCTCAAGGCTATCCTACCAGGCCATATTATCATACTGATAGGTTTACATCGCAATTATATATTGATAATAAATTGATATGCTTCATACTCATGGGTACTTAACTACAGTCAAAGGCAAATGTATTTCATTACTTGCATCCAGGGTGCCGGTATCCTTTTAATGTCTTACTTGTTGCGACAGCAGAGCTAGAGGAGAAGAGCAGTTCAACTTTTCCATCCAATGGGAACAGAAGATCTGCAAAAGAGAGCCAGGGAGTCATTTAACACCTAAGATGAATAGTCGGAATTACTACTTGGGGTGGGAATGCCTTGGGTGAAAATTTGAAGTCAGTCAGTCAATCACAAGTCAAAAATAATCAAATAATATGGAATTTATTTCTTCTCTTGAAGATACTTGGCAAATACTCATTCATCAAATATGTACAGGTAGAAATTGTTTTGGTATCACAAGTTGTATTCTGTCAGAAAAAATAAAGTCACCTACGGCTCTCACACTTATACTTCAGATTATCGACTATAAATGGATGAGTTGCGTGTGTGTGTGTGTGTGTGTGTGTGTGTGTGTGTGTGTCTGAAGCATACTTTTTGTGTCTATTAATTACGTATGTCTATTAATTAATTACGTGATATTGAAATACACCTTTTAACCCTTTAGACTACTGAGACCCCTTTGACCTTTTTTTCTTCTTTTTTTTAAATACAGGATCGAGGCTCGTGAAAGAGCTAACATTTATCACACAAAAAATCAAACCGACACACAAAACATATAATAAGGGTAGCGGTAGACAAGATGGGGAGAGAAGGGGAAGCACAAACACAACGTTTGAGAGCAGGGACATCGGGAGATCTGTGAGAGGGAGAGGGCTTGGGGGGAGGAGGCGTGGGAAGGGGGGGGGGGGGGGGTGGGAGAAGTATAAAACACAAGGACACCAAGGACTTCCAGGAAAGAAGTCGGTATTTCAAAAAAGAGAATCTGGGGTGAAATTAGCGGGGGTAGAAAAGATCAAGGTTTTGGATGGGGGAAGATAAGAGATGGTGGTGAACAGCTGTTTTAAAGACCTGGAGGGAGGAGTGGGATTGAAGAGAGTGAGGGAGTTTGTTCCAGAGGCGGGAGAAAAGAGGAATGAAGGAGTGAAGGTGAGCAGAGAGCAATGGCGTCACTAGGGGGGTGCGGGGGGTGCCGACCGCACCGGGTGACACTATCAGAGGGGGTGACACCAAATTTTTGCAGTGTCAAGGCTTTCCGATCTTGCGATATTATCAATTGTAAGTGAGTTGGCGAAAGGCATTGATTTCGATGAAGTGATTCACAAGTTCGCAGCTTTGAAGGCCAGGAAAGGCAAGTTCTGAATTAGTCGAAATGTTCACTAAGTGCTGAAATGCTGTGTATTTGTTCCTGTTTATTTTTATGGTATTATTTCATTTATGAGTATATTTCCATATGCATTTGTCTACAAGTTCTAGATTATTTGGGCCGTTATTGATTATGCAAGCCTAATCCATTAATGTATCTCATGCAACAATAAAGTTTAACGTTAAAATCAACATAATTTTGATGTAGTTCTTAACCGTTTTTCCTTCGAATTCTATTGTTTTCTTACCGAATTTTCACTTTAACCACATGAAACTATGTAAATGTAAATACATTTAGGCTGTGCGTATGATATTGTAATTTAAAGGTGTAATTTTAATTTTGCTAGTTGTTTATGTCACTACTATTGCCATTACATTCAGTGATATACGGGAATTACGATTTACGAGTAACATTAGTACAAAAAACATTCTGTATGGTCTGGTACGGGAGGAGGTCCAAAGTAGTCAGGTTCACTATGTTTTTTCGTTCAAATTTTTTGGAGATTAGGAAAACTATACATTTTTTGAATATTCAAAGCATGAGGAATCCAAAAATTGTTGGCATTTGCGTAGACACCTTTGCGAAAATGACACTCAGGACAATGATGAAGATCTGTAAAAGCATATACCTGAACGGTATAGACCGAGTAGATCCTGTGTATAGGACTTATAGTTCAATCTGATACTAACAAGGCTGCTTTGTTGCTTTATAAACCCATATCTATAACTTAAAAGGACTTGCAATATCATGTATTATGTAATACAGTTATATCACAAATATAAAGACAATGGTTTTCAATTACCTTTGTTTGTTGCTTTTCTATAATCCTGGGCACTATTTTGAGGCCTTTATTGGATTCCTTGACCCAGAAAACATAGAATTAGCATATTTAATTAAGTTTCAAGGTTTCCTAGAAGACGAGATAGCGCAAAATATGTATTTTATGGCGGCCATTTAGAAAATCCAAAATCTGTGTCTGCGCAAATGCCAACATTGATTTTCGGATTCTCCATGCTCTGATGATTCCAAAAATGTACAGCTTTGGTAATCTCCCAAAATTTTGAACGAAATTATATTTGTTAACACAGTAAACCTGACTAATGGGGGGAGAGGGGGGAGGAGGGTGACACCATGAGTTACCGCACTGGGTGACACCAACCCTAGTGACGCCACTGGCAGAGAGTCTTGATTTTGGCAGTTTGACCATAAGAGGGTTGCAGGCAGATCTTGTGCGACCTGTAGGAATATTTGGGGGACAGAGCCCAGAGAGCTGGGGGAGCAAGGCCGGAGAGGAGTCGGTAGAAGACAGAAAGACCACCAACCTAGCTGCGGTGAGTAAGTGAAAGGCCCTCGGAGTTAGCTTCATCGCGGGAGATTCCAATGATTCTGAAAGCTTTGGTTTCAACAGCGTGAAGCCGAGCTACAGTCACGTGAAAAAGTAAGTACACCCCATGTAAAGTTTTGACTTTTTCAACATATTTCAACATACAGCTATTTGATCTTCATTTCAACAATATTGATAGATAAAGGTGATATAATATAACAAACATCATGAAACATTTACATTTTGTAGTCCATTGTATAATTTAAATAAACATAAATGCAAATTTCGCATGTGGAAAAAGTAAGTACACCCTTGGCTCTAATTGGTGGTATTGCCCCCTTTGACAGAAACAACCTCGAGTAGGCGTTTCTTATAACTGTCTACCAGTCTCTGACATCGATTGGGGAAATTTTTGCCCACTCCTCCATGCAGAATTCTTTCAGCTGTGCGATGTTTGATGGGTTTCTTGCATGCACAGCTCGTTTCAAATCCCCCCAGAATATCTCGATGGGATTTAGATCCGGGCTTTGACTTGGCCATTCCAGAACCCTCCATTTCTTTCTTTTCAGCCATTCCTTGGTGGATTTACTGGTATGTTTAGGGTCATTGTCATGTTGCAAGGTTCACCTTCGGTTGAGCTTCAACTTTCCGACAGATGGCCTCACATTATCCTCAAGCACCCTCTGGTACAATGAAGAATTCATAGTGGATTCTATGATGGTGAGCTTCCCAGGCCCTGATGCAACAAAGCTGCCCCAAACCACAATATTTCCACCACCATGCTTTACAGTTGGTATCAGGTTCTTGTGGTCAAATGCTGTCTTTGGTTTTCCCCAAACATGTCTTCTGGTACTGTGGCCAAATAGCTCTACCTTTGACTCATCTGTCCAGAGCACATTGTTCCAGAAGTGCTGGTCTTTGCCTAGGTGTTCATTGGCAAACTTTAGTCTTGCCCTGATGTTCTTTCTGGACAGCAAAGGTTTCCTCCTGGCACACCTCCAGTGAAGATTGACGAAATGCAGTTTGGATTTATGCCAGGAAGAGTAACGACAGACGCGCTTTTTATTGTGAGGCAGTTGCAGGAGAAGTACGTGGAGAAGAGGAAGAAGTTGTTTCTTGGGTTTGTTGATTTTTTTTTTTTTTTTTTTTTTTGTATACAGAATCGAGGCTCGTGAAAGAAAGGAGGGTTTACCGTGGGAGTTGTTGTATGCAGATGATCTGGTGTTGATTGCAGAAAGTATGGATGGACTGAAGGAGAAGATGAACAAGTGGAAGGAATGTATGGAGACAAAAGGTCTGAAGGTGAATATCGGAAAAACGAATGTGATGGCAAGTGGTAAAGCATGTGGTGAGGTGGAAAGAACGGGGAAGTGGCCGTGTGCTGTGTGCAGGAAGGGTGTCGGAGCGAATTCCATTCAATGTACAATGTGCGCTGAGTGGGTTCATCAAAAATGTAGTGGTTTGAGAGGGTCATTAACCAGTGTGGAAGCTACATTCAAGTGAATGGTGTGCACAGAGGGAGCTGCAGATGGAGGAAATGTTGAGTTGGATCTTGGAGAAGGCATGAAGCTGGAAGGTGTGAAAACATTTTGTTACCTAGGAGACATGCTGAATGGAGAAGGTGGATCAGACTCGGCAACGGTTGCTCGAGTGAGATGTGCATGGAAGAAGTTTCGGGAACTGAGTGGCGTGCTGACGAGGAGGGGAGTGTCGTTGAAGCTGAAGGGAAAGGTGTATGCTGCATGTGTGAGAAGTGTTATGATATATGGGAATGAGACATGGGTAATGAACATAGAGCAGCAACGAAGGCTGGAAAGGGTGGAAATGCGAATGGTTCGCTGGATGTGTGGAGTATCGTTGAGAGGAAGACAAATGATGAATTGCGAAAGATGATGGGAATTGAGCCTGTGATGGATGCTGTGAAGAGAAACAATTTGAGATGGTTTGGTCATGTGTTGAGGAAGGATGAAAGTGACTGGTTGAGAAGAGTGATGGAAATGAATGTAGAAGGAATTAGAGGACGGGGAAGACCGAGAAAGACTTGGCTAAAGATGGGCGAAGAAGAAATGCGGACAATGGGGTTAACAAGGGGAGATGCAGAAAATAGGGCAAAATGGAAAAGATTGTCATGGGGACAGCAAGGCTAACCCCCGCTCTTGCAGGGAAAATGGCCTTAAAATGCCTGTTGTACACCTCCCATGTAGATCAAATTTGTGCAGCCTCTTTCTAATGGTAGAATCGTGCACTTTGACATCAACAGTGACAAGAGCTACCCGTAGGTCCCGTGATGACATTCTGTGGTTCTTCGAGACTTCTTTCAGCATCTTGCGGTCTGCTCTCAGGCTGAACTTGCTGGGGCGGCCTGGCCTGAACAAGTTCGCAGTTGTTTGGAATCTTCTCCACTTGTAGATGATCTTCTGGACAGTCGAATGATTGATTTCAAATTGTTTGGAGATCTTTTTAAATCCCTTCCCAGACTCGTAGGCATCTATAACCTTCTTTCTGAAGGCCTCAGAGAGCTCTTTTGATCTAGGAATGGTGACGCCACACACTTCAACAACAAAGAGCAAACAAAACTAAAGGTCTGAGGTTTAAATAAGACAGGATCCTCCAAGATCCTCTCTAACGATGTTCTAATCATTTGCACCTTAGCTAGTGCACCTGATTTTAATTTTAGGTATTTGAAGTAGTGATAAATGTAGGGGTGACGATACTTTTTCCACATGCGAAATTTGCATTTATGTGTATTTAAATTATACAATGGACTACAAAATGTAAATGTTTCATGATATTTGTTACATTATATCACCTTTATCTATCAATATTGTTGAAATGAAGATGAAATACCTGTATGTTGAAATATGTTGAAAAAGTCAAAACTTTACATGGGGTGTACTTACTTTTTCAGGTGTGATACTGTGACATGACTGTAGGTGTGAGGCAGGAGCACCGGCCCAGATGGGAGAACAGTATTCCATTGAGCTGCGGATGAAAGCCTCGTATGTAGTGAGGAGCTCAGGTTTGACAAGGAAGGACTTCGCACGATGGAGGATGCCCAGTCAGCGACTGGCTTTGGAGGCCAGATTGGAAATGTGGTTTTCCCAGGAAAGATCGTGGCAGATCGTGAGACCCAAAAGCTTGAGTGACAGAACCTCTTGGAGAGGATTGTTCAGAAAGTTAATGGGAGGGTTGCCCAGTTGGTCTTTTCGGAGAGACATTGTAAGAGTGTGGGATTTGTCAGGATTGAAAGACATGTTCCACTTGTTTGACCAGTCTGTGATTTTGTCCAGGGCTGCAGAGAGTGAGGAGGCTGCAGCCTGCCGATCTGAAGGATGAGGAATGGAGCGGCAGAGAGTGGAGTCATCAGCAAAGAGGTAGAGAGGATTTTCAAGAGAGTCAGAGAGATCATTGATGAAGACCAGAAAAAGCACAGGGCCAAGAACACTGCCTTGGGGAACTCCAGCCTGAACAGGAAGGGGAGATTAGAGAACCCATTCAGGGCCACACGTTGACTACGACTAGAGAGGAAGTCCGCAAGCCATGCGTGGAGATTTCCCTGGATACCATAGGAGGAGAGTTTGGTGAGCAGAGCGGGGTGCCAGACCGTATCGAAGGTACGTGATATGTCAAGGGAGACAGCTCTAATTTCCTTTTTGGCATTGAGGACCTCCATCCAATGTTGAGACAGCAGATGCAGCATGTCCAGAGTAGAGTGACCTGGTCTGAAACCAAATTGATGGTCAGAGTTCAAGCCATTGGAGAAGAGGAAAGATTTGAAGCAATGATGGATTCCATGACTTTGCTGATAATTCGGAGAAGGCTGATTGGTCTGTAGTTGCTAGGATCTGTTTTTGCACGTTTTTGTGTAAAGCGGTGATGTTGGCTGATTTCCAAGCTGATGGCAGATGACCTTGAGCAAAAGAGAGGGTGAAGAGAACAGAAAGAGGGAGTGAAAGAGCGGCAGAGCAGGATTTTAGGACCCGTGGGCTGATGCCGTCAGGTGCAGTTGCAGAATCAGAGTCAAGGGTTGACAAAAACTTCTCCACCTTGTCAGGAGAAAAGGACACAGAGTCCAGGTTCAGCTGGGTACAACTGGGTATGATGGGTACAGAGGGGGATTGGTTTGGGACACAAGATTTAGAGGCAAACACAGAGTTGAGGCATTCAGCTTTTCACGAGCGGAGTCAGCCGTGTGGCCGTTTGAGGTAAGGGAGGGGATGGAGAGGGAACAAACACCAGAAACGGATTTGACCAGATGCCACCAGGATTTGGAGGAAGGACACAGGTTTGAGAGTTCATTCTTGAGTGTGGAGAGATATTGTTTCCTGGCTCTCCTGAGGGTGGACAAACACTTGTTTCGGGCTTTGTGAAAGGAAATGAGATTTCCTTCCATTGGATTTGCTTTCCAGGAGGCGAAGGCAAGTTGTTTCTGGGCAACTGCCTCGCCACAAGATTCGGTGAACCATGGATGGGAGGAAGGGTATGACAAATGAAGACGAGATGGGATACATCTGTGCATGAGAGAGAGCAATTTACTTTGGAAGAATTCCCAGGATGAGTTGATGTCACAGGCGGTCGAGATGGGAGACCAGTCCAGATGATTGATGGCTGCTTCAAGACCATGCCAGTTGGCCTGAGTTAAATGCCAGACTCGTCGACGCTGAGGAGGCTCTCTGAGAATGGTCAGAGAGATGTCCACTTTAACAAGCACATGATCAGTTGAGCCGATTGGAGCAGAAGAAGAGGAGCAGACATTTGCAGGGAAGTTTGTCATAACCAGGTCTAGAAGATAAGATGCTCCGTTGACTGAGATCCGGGTCGGAAAATTGACAGATTGTGTCAGTCCCAGTGAGTCGCAGAAGTCCTTTGCTGAGGAGCCATGGCTGGTGAGAGAGGTACCCACACCCAGCCAACTGGCATGGTGACAATTAAAATCACCACATATGAGGAAGAGAGAGTTTTGATGAGTGGATAGAAGTTGGTCCATATTATCAGACAGCGAGATGTAGATGGAGTCATCACTGTTTGGTGGACGGTACAACACACATATGAACAAAAGGTGGGAGCGAAGGGGAAGCCGTAGCCAGAGGTACTCCTGGGGGTGAGGTGGAGAGAGGGCAGTGCAGGGCGAGTGAGGAAGAGAGTTTTTGAGTAAGATAGCCACCCCACCTTTGAAGAAGACCTTTGAAGAACCTTTAAGATCCTTAAGACCCCAAAAACCACTAAAGACCCAGAGGACACAAAAGTCCCCAAGGACCAAAAATACCGAGATGACCCAGAGGTCCCCGAGGACCCAAAAGACACAGATGACCCAAAAGTCACTGAGGACCCAAAAGACCTCGATGGCCCAAAATCCCTGAGGACCCAAAAGACCCAGATGACCAAAATTGCTTGGGGACCCAAAATACCCAGATGACCCAAAAGACCCAGAGGATCCAAAAGACTCCGAAGATCCAAAAGTCCCCAAGCATCCAAAAGACTCCGAGGACCCAAAAGACCCCCCGAGTCCGGCAGGCAGGTATGCTACAAGGTGGTGAAGACCAATGAAAATTTGGTACAACGGACAAACGGGCCCATTAGTAGAAGCTGAGGGGTGGGGTTTCAGCTCGAGTGATGCCTGATCAGCCAATAAGTGCTGAGCTGGCAAGGTTTCGTGGTGTCATGGGGCGGGGTGTAAGCAGAGTTGATAAAAGTCTGGAGGGTGCCCTGACAAAGTGAAGGGGGGCTGATGGAAGAGCATTTAGATTAGAAAAAGGCACAGACAACATCGTCCCATCATTGCACCATCCTCTCCTCTCCCACCCCATGCTACACCTCCAGCCTTGTGTCACATCGACCAGCATGACCACAGTTTCCTGCCCACTTCCTGCAGCTCCCACATTGGCTTATCCCCCTGGAGTGCAAACAACAGTGGACTTGTGGCATTAGAACGGGTTGCAATCCAATACTCCATTGTCTTGTGCCCTCTCCATTCTTGTCTTCTCCATGGTATGATTGCGACCTTAAGTTAGGTAATTAATGTTCCCATCCTTCGATTGCCCCAGGATGCATATTAAATTTCTATACTTGTTACTTTATTATAATCGTTTGCACTTGTGTTTTCTTCCCTCCCCTTGTTAATATGCATTTTAAATTCACAGGGTCTCTGGGGTTATTTGGAAGGTGGCTGTCACACATTTTGAATAGTGGACTCGCAAAGATCCTTTTAGCACAGATTTTGGTTTCGGAGAGCTTAACACCAATTATTCATTTCACCTTTACACAAGCTATGAACCTCCGCTTGTGTTACATAATGAACAAGAAAGAGCAATCAGAGATTGCAAACCCTTGCCAGGATGTATTTTCAGTGGTTTTTAAGGCTTTTATGTTAAAACAAATATGGCGGCCGAATCATTTGTGACCGGTGACGTCATTATTTTTTTCTCCACTAATTTATTCCTAGATTATGCTCAAGAAATTTCATCTTGATCGGATGAAGTTTTGTACTTGTCGAATTATGACGTCATAATGGAGGCACCTATGACATCATCATTAACATATTTTATTCCCCATGGAGAGTTCTTTACAATGAGTCATGTCTCAATTTTTTCTATTCAGCGCTTTCAGAGATATAGAGGTGCAAAGTTTTTCGTTTTTTTCCAAGACGGCGGCCGAACCACGTGACCTATGACGTCATAATTATCATTAAAAATTCTACAGGTGGAGTTGCACCTATGGTGAAAATTTCCTGTCAGTCGGACCAACGGTTGCAGAGAAAATTATATTTATTGTGTGCGGACAAACAGACAGACAGACAAACGGACTCAAATGCAATACCCTCTCCTCAGGTGAGGGTAATTACCACCCTGGCAGGCGAGGTGCGAGGTGCGCTGCCTGATCAGCCACCCAGTGTTCCAATTAAACCCAGAATAGGTGGAGCAAGGCCCTTAATCTCGAGATAATAATAATAATAATAATAATAATAGTAATAATAATAATAAATCTTTATTGTCCCATATGCAAAGAAATTATTCTTTGGTGACACCGTAAGTTGATCATCATTAAAACATAAAACAAAAAAGGCAATAAGAAAACGAAAAAAAAAAAAAAAAAAAAAAAGGAAGATGGACGAAACAGCAAAATGGCTCGGAATTTGAATTTAGCATTTGAATTGCACATGGTACAAATGACTTTTTGAAAATATTCTTCTTCCTCCTCCTTACACGAAAGCGTCTCCCTGATGGCAGTTTTTCAAAAAGTCCATTCAAGAAATGACTCATCGGTACACACCTGCACCGCCTTCCTTAAAGACTCCAGACTAGTTGAAGGCCCACCTACTTTAAATGCCATTGTAATGACCTTTCTCAATCGTGACTTATTCCGCACATTAGGATAACTGTACCAGGATATCAAATTCAATGACAAAACACTGATCAGTAAGGAATTTGTCAACATCCGCATCACACGTGAGCTAACGCCAAATGAATTCAACTTCCTGAGAATATACAATCTTTGCATTCTCCCCTTTCTGTTTCAAACAGAACAGAATCTTTGCATTCTCCCCAAAACAAAATAAGCTGTTTCGTCTCCCCCTTCCTCCCCGCCCCCCACCCCCACCCCGCCAAATCTTAAACTATGTTAGTCACAGTGGGAATTCCATGAATTGTAATATGTGACTTCTAGACCTCAGCAATCTCCCCCTTCCCTCTTCCCCCTCAAACTCCACCCCCCCTCTCCCACTCTACAACCACTCTCTCCTCTCCCACCCTCTCCCCCCACTCCCACTCTGCCTCCCCCTACTATCCATCTTCAATCCCACCCCCAATTTCAAAGGGGTCATATATAGTATGACAAAAGGTTTCAAAGTAGTTACGATATAACTCCCTCCTATTTACTCTCCCTCTCCCCTCCCCATTTCCTATCCTTCCCTCCCCCCTCTTGCCTCTCCCCTCCTTTCCCCACGGCTAGGAAGAGGTTTCAAAGAGGTCATATATAGTGTGCTTGCATCTCACGAAACAGCAGCAGGGACACATTCATTTTTCCCCAGATTATAAAAAAAAGTACCTTTTCCACAGATTTCTCACAATTTCATTGAGAACACCTCAAGGTACACTACATGACCAAATGTATGTGGACACCCAAACATCCAACATCTGATTCCAAAATCATGGGCATTAATATGGAGTTGGTCCCCCCTTTACTGCTATAACATCCTCTACTCTTCTGGGAAGGCTTTCCACTAGATGTTGGAACATTGCTGCAGGGATTTGCTTTCATTCAGCCACAAGAGCATGAGTGAGGTCGGGCACTGATGTTGGGCGATTAGGCCTGGCTCGCAGTCAGAGTTCCAATTCATCCCAAAGGTGTTCGATGGGGTTGAGGTCAGGGCTCTGTGGAGCCCATTCAAGTTCTTCCACACCGATCTCGACAAATCATTTCTGTATGGACTTCGCTTTGTGCACGGGGGCACTGTCATGCTGAAACAGGAAAGGGCATTCCCCAAACTGTTGCCACAAAGTTGGAAGCATACAATTGTCTAGAATGTCATTATATGTTGTATCGTTAAGATTTCCCTTCACTGGAACTAAGGGGCCAAGCCCGAACCATGAAAAACAGCCCCAGACCATTATTCTTCCTCCACCAAACTTTGCAGTTGGCACGATGCATTCGGGCAGGTCGCGTTTTCCTGGCATCCACCAAACCCAGATTTGTCCGTCAGACTGCCACATGGTGAAGCATGATTCATCACTCCAGAGAACGTGTTTCCACTGCTCCAGAGTCAAATGGCGGTGAGTTTTACACGATTCTAGCCGACGCTTGGCATTGCGCATGGTGATCTTAGGCTTGTTTGTGGCTGCTCGGCCATGGAAACTTCTTTTTTCCTTATTCCTTATTACCTTGATTAATTACTATTTAATTTATATACACGCGCGGCACGAGCTGCCACCTGTCACCATCTCCGAACCTGCCACCATTAAGTGAGCTTACGTCGATCAGTATGGCTCCCAAAAGACCCAATTTGAACCAACCAGACAAGAAGAGGAGGAAAACAATGACCATGGGGGTCAAACTTGATATCCTGAATAACTTATTATCAGTTTCTGCTTCATCTTTGGCCAGGCAATATGGCGTGAATGAATCAACCATTAGGACGGTACGGAAGGCCGAAGATAAAATCCGCGTTCGTGCAGGAGCCTCCATTGCAACATCATAGGTTAGCAGGAGAGACACCATTGTTGAAAAAATGGACAAAAGATTGAGTGTCTGGATCGAAGATCAGAACCAGAAAAGTGCTCCAGTGGATGGGCCCATTATAAGAAGAAAGGCCATTAGCATCTACAATTACCTGATGAAGAAACAGAAGAAACTGAGTCTTCTCCAGCACCATCATCATCATTTAAAGCAAGCAGGGGCTGGTTTGACAAATTTAAAATTAGATATAACCTCCATAATGTCAAGCTGACTGGAGAGGCTGCTTCTGCTGATGTAGAAGCAGCTACCGAATACCCCCAAAAAGGTTCAGAAGCTGATAGAGGAGAAAGGTTATCTGCCAGAACAAGTCTTCAATGCAGATGAGACAGGTCTATTCTGGAAGAAAATGCCCAATAGGACCTGGATTTCCAAAAAAAGAACGAACTGCCTCAAGAGTTGAAGCTGCAAAAGACAGATTCACCCTTCTCTTTTGTAGCAATGGTGCTGGGGACTTCAAATTCAAGCCAATGCCTCCAACAACCACCTCACAATAAGGTGTTATTTTGCAATAATACAGTACTAATATAATATTAACACTTATTTTAATGTATATTTAATAATGCTGCACCATTCCATACAAAGAAACATGTAAAAAAAGCAAGAAAGGCTGTTTTAGGGTCAGTTTTTTGGGAGCCTGGAACATATCCCCAATTTCCCCATACGCTTAATGATTCCCCCAACGCGAATTCCTCCAACACGAGGTTATCCCAGAACGTATCCCTGCGTTGGAGGAAGTTTTACTGTATATAAGATTTTTTTGCAAACCAAAATTCCGTGAGGGTCCATAGTGTCTCGTATTGAAAGAAAACATGGAACAAATAATCATTGAAAATACAGACAGACAATAGGTTGGTACATAAACTGCGTGAGACAACTGAACGAAAATTACAAAGGTGTATATGGTACCAGTACAGGCTTCATCCAACTCTTTTTTTCCAAGCAGAAGATCAGGTCCTTGTACCACGCAGGTATGAAATTGCATACGAAAAATGACCTGGCGGCCTCCGGCAATTTTCTGATAACACTTCACCTGCCAGACAGATAAGACCGCCTCATAATGTGAGTATGAAATGGCAGTGATGTAGAAAACAAAGGTTAAAATTTTTACCTTAAATTGTGTGACAGATTTTGTAATGTAATGTATAAATAAATACATCCAAGAAACTGCTCATCGTGCATAAATAAATATACAAAATTATCATGTTGTAAGCAATGCTTCGTTTTTGGTGAGTTATCACCTTTCCAGTGCTACTCAGGACTTAACATGAACAACTTGGGCAAAAATCTGTCTTTAAAAAAACATTATCGAGGCTCATGAAAGAGTGATTTGTGCTTCGCATAAGCTGTCCAGCCTGGGTTTGAATCCTGACCCAGCTATAAACTGTCATCCTTGTGTTTCACAGGCCAAGGTGATTCATCAATGTTTGTTCCGTCCCTCGGATAGACGTTAAACTGGTGTCCCATCTACCAACATTAGTTGTTGGATGTTAAAGAGCCTACAGTGACATTTATAAAGAGTAGGCAAGCTATCGCCAGCACAGTGAGCAGATTACAAATTCCTCCCCTAACCTTAGTCAGACAATATGCCTGGCCAGCCAGTTCGTGAAGAATGCGAGTCAAGTTTCTCCCGGCCTACTCCACAACAACGTGGGAATAATTATTGGCATTAACTCTTAGATGCAGGCATCAAAAATCCTACGTAAACGCAGCCATTGGGTCTCGGAGGCCCAACAGATGTATTCGTGTTTTTTTTTTTGTTTTTTTTGAATGATTTTTTTTCTTTCATATCCTTTTTCAATCCAAGTCGATGCTCATGGATGTGTATTTGCTCAGAAAATGTGAATCATTGATCCTATTAGTTGGAATAATCCCATACAAGTAATGAACTTTTTTTCTTTTTTTTTTGCAAAATTTTTTTTTGTTCTTGGTTTTTCAACTTTTTTCTCTCTAAAAAGTTGAGGCTCATGGAGGAGTTTTTGCTCAAAAAATATGATTCACTAATCCTTTTACTTAGAATGTATATGTCCACAACTGTCAAAAATCCTACAGCCTTGCAGCCATTGGGCCTCGGAGGCCCCACGAATGTATTCGTGTGAAGTTTTTTAATTTTCATATTTTTGTCACTGAATTATTTGTAACCAAGTTATAGGAGCATATAATGAGGCTCATATCAAGAAAATAATGATATAACATAGTAGTACAACAACATTTATGCGGGGCATCGAAGGCCCCAGACCTGCATTCGTGGCAGATTTTCGGGTTATAAGTGAAGAATGAAGATTTTCCCAAGAGCATGAATGAATTTTTTTAAAATTTATGTCACTGAATTTTGTGTAACAACATGAAAGTCGGTGAAAATTAGGCTGATTCCCCAAAAAAATTGTACAGCATAGTTTTTGCAACAAAAAAAACAACCGTGTGGGCCTCCGATGCCCAATCACTGCATCCAAAGGTTAAAGAAGATCGAAAGATCAAAGACCACCACTGTCTGTCTGTATGCCTGTGTTATATGCACTCCTAAGGCAGTGGGTTGAGTTGAAACTTGGTGGTTGTACACAGAGTGTACACAGAAATGATTCTGTTGGTTAAATAATTAATTTGTAGCCCCATTAGTTTTATCAGTTTGTAAGTTGCGACACAAATTATCTATGTAAAAGTGTATCGTGTAGCGCCACCATTCCTGTTGGGAGTGGGTATTACAAGTCATATTAAAATGAAATATGTAAATTCTCTGCAAGAACATTGGACTTTGGGGATTCTGGTTAACTCCACTACTTCTTTATTTCTTACTATCAAAAAGCCCGTCAAAAATGACGGGTTGGAACAGTTTATTCGATGGTGCAGCCTCGTGAGCATGCCAAAGTCTGAAGCCTCGGCCGTGTCAGGTGTGCTTCTATATTTCTTTATTTATTAGACATCATGCGGATGCAAATTAACAATCATTTTACCCTGCAGGGTTGCACATGATGTGTGGCAAATTTCACCTCCCCTTGTATTTATTGTTATTTAAAAAAAAAAAAAACACTTCTGTACACCGCCCTTGAGGCTCGGTTTGCAAGCCACCGTCTACAATTCAAATAGAAGAGACATAATTACTCTTTTCTGGAAAATGTTTTTTGTTTGTTTTTGCCTCAAAAATAGACCGTAGTGAACACAGATTCGTGTTAAAAGATTGGCCTTTAAAATCTACCCTCATGAAGGGGGCCATACATCAGCACAAACACACAAACTGAAACTGACTGTGTTTTATATGGTAGATTAATTTTACCATGGCAGTTTCTTTTTACCAGATGCTTGGGATCTTCACAGAAAACAGATTATCCAAAGCAAAATTGTGTAGCTTTTCGCCATTGTGTGATGCGTTCAAGTTTGCATTAAGCATATGAGGTTTGTATGTATGATTATAGCAGCTGCTGTAATGCAAAAATGAAAGAATTACGGTTCTTTACAGCTGGTGTGTATTGTGAATGTGTAGACCCTGTTGTGATTTTTATTGGCAGCACACACAAGCATTTTACTGATGTACATGGAAAAGTAATCTGACTATCGAGTAATAGGAATATCTGCTGCTCAATTTCCATAACTGCATTCCCAATGGTGTGGTTCATTGAAAGGGGAGTGGGTGGAGGAGAGAGAGTTTATAACTTTACACAACTGATTTTTATTATTATTTATTTATTGTACACACAGGACGCAAAAGGAACAATCGAGCTGCAGGCAAAAGGGACAATAAAGAGAGGGGGAAATACCAACAGCAGAGTTGAAAACCTAGATGGAGAGAAACCTGGATGAACAATTGGTGTGAGGAGGAATGGGGAGCAGGAGAGGATGCATACGGTGGAGAAGATGGATACATACAGAAGGAGCTTCAAGGATACATTACTCCAGGGAGGGAAAACTGGAAACTTGGAAAGAGGGATTGGGGTAGGGTGGGGATCGGGAGAGAGGTTAGTGAAGGTAGAAAAGACAATGGTTTTGGATTGGGAATGATCTGTGATGGTTGTGAACAGGTGTTTTGAAGAACTGAAGGGAAGAATGAGATTGAAAAAAAATGTGGAAGTTGGTTCTACAGGCAGGAGAAAGGAGGAACGAATGAGTGGAGGTGAGCAGTGATCATGGATTAGGTAGTTTCACCAGAAGGGGGTTGACGTGGACCCTATGTGCCCTGCTGAAACCTGGGAGGTGGGGAGGGGACAAAGCACAGAAAGAGCAGAAGGTGTAAGACTAATAAAGAAGTGGTGGTGATTCAAATAGTCTTGAAGGCCTTTGTGTCCATAGCATCAAGCTGAGCAAGATGTGAGGCAGGGGAGCCGGCCCAGAGGGGAGAGCGGTACTCCATCAAGGTGCAGATGAAGGCCTTGTAGGACCGTAGGTGGATAGAAGTTCAGGAGTGCCAAGATAGCAATTCCCCAACACCCAACCATCGAGTCATGTGAATCTATCCCAGGTAAGTAGACCATTTATCATGATTAAATTAACATCACAAGGTTTGTTTCAAAGAGACCAGCGGATAATGAATAAAAAAGGTAATGGTGTTTCTCGAAACAAATGCAGAGATATACCAGGAAAGGAGAATTCCATCTCATGTGGAAATTGGCCATTGTGCTTTCAAACGTTATGTTTATAAAACATGCTTCAGCTTTCAGAGCTTGAAATATAGAAAGCAGCTGTTTGGTTGAAGGATTTTCGAAAGATCTAAACCATAAACGGGACCACTGTCGGTATTGGTGAAACCGGGGTTTCCAAATCCAGGGCTTGGAAAGCCTAACGGTCAAGCAGACCTGGAGTCCATAATTACAGGATGAAATGCAGATAAAAACTTTATTTTTATAACGATTACAGTGGAATGTAGAGGATGTAGCAAGCTATGGAAAATTCCCTTCAAATAGGGATAAAGCCCTTACAAAGAACAGTTTCATCTGCACAACTGAGCTCTACTGAAGGCACGCGGCTACAGAAAAGCAAACTGAATCTGTGCAAAGAACTAAGCCTTCAATTTCTGCAGCTTCGTTGATGCATCCCAAAGAGGCACAGGGGTACATTAGTGGGCCTGAAGCATGTGCTCCATTCCCGAGGCAATTTGTGTTTGTCAGTCCTGAGAGCGGCTTTTTGTGGAAGGGTAGGATGGAGGCGGGAGGTGGGGGATTCATCCGTCAAGGACATGGAAGTTCATATGTGTGACAGTGGTGCTGCTGCATGGTTTGCTTTAACTGTGGGAGGGATGGAATATCATGATACCATAAAAAGAACACTACAAAACTCAAACACACAGGAAGTGCTGCTAGAGATATATGCGAAGAGTTATTATTATTATTATTTTTTGGTATACAAGATCGAGGCTCGTGTAAGAGCTAACATTGATGACAAAAAAAAAATACGGACACAAAAGACGAAATAAAGGGAGCGGGAGACAAGATGGGGAGAGAGGGGGAAGCAAACAAGTACAACAGCAGAGAACAGGGACATCGGAAGATCTGTGGGAGGGAGAGGGCTTAGGGGGTGGAGGCATGGGAAGGCGTCGGGTGGGAGGGGGGTGGGAGGGGGGTGGGACATTGTAGAAAATTGTAGAAAACATTCTGGAGAACCAACTGTAGAAAGTTGTTCTCAACATTGTAGAAAACAATGGAAACTATTTCCTAGGATACAAAATAATTACATTCAAAACAAATGGAACGATATACTCAGCAATGGCGAATGTCCACAGTGAAAATTAAACAGTTTAAAGACTCACCAAAATATCTCCTTTAAGCTTGAGCATGGGGAAGATTGTAATACAAAGCTTATCACAAGCAGTGGCATCCATACGAGAACTGCGAAGCAAAATAGAAGGCGACAAAAGTGTCAAACGGTTTTCTAACTATAACTATACATGGTAAACACAGTCAGTTACAGAACACACAATTTAAAAGTAGGAGAAAACGCAAATGCAACAAGAAGGAACATTCAATGAAAAGCATGGGAAAATAACTTCCTGTGAATGTATTTTTTTCCCTATGAACTCCATAAAAATAATTCCATGAACATGTGTGCACAAGGTGATACAACTTTACTTTCTTTCGGAATTGAACCTGCGCCAAAATGAGCTTTGTGCAGGAGCGACAAGTGATCGAAGGTCACTCACTAGATAGGGGACGTGTAGCAGGGTTGCAGGCCCTGGTAAACCCGCAGGAAGACACGCCCACCTGGAACAAATAAAGTGAAATACATGAGGTAGTGGGGAATAGGCTATGAGCCAGAACCCCCAAATTGACCGGTCGGTACCATACAGATGGAGTAAGGCTCATTGTGATTTTTAGCAAGATATATGTCCCTAGATATGAAAAAAAAGTGATAGCAGTGTATAACTCTCGGCCATCTCTGTGTTATCACCCGAAATATTATTATACGCCCGCTTCGCTTCGCCAAAAAATGTGATATTTGCTAAAATTGGAATAAATATGTTTTTAAGGACCACAGAGTGCCAATAATTTGCATACTGGATGCCAACTAATATAGTAATAGAAATATAGAACATTTGTGGGGGTTATTTATCAAATTATTGATATAATGACAAAAAATATGTTACATTTAGTGAAAAAGTGGTCGAAATCGCTTCGAGTTCAGAATTCACATTGTACATTTTTGTCAATATTTCAAAAATGAAAACTCCCAGAGTAACATTTGACCCCTCAAAATCTTCGCAAGGAACCTTCAGTCAAGATGGTTGAACGGTTGTTTGAACGGTTAGGGGGTATGGTTGAACATATTTTGAACTTTGTCAAAATATGTGCCCCAAACAACCACCATATTACAAAGTAATGATATATTCCAATGCAGTGGTTCCTTGCGAAGATTTTGAGGGGTCAAATGTTACTCTGGGAGTTTTCATTTTTTAAATATTGTTACTATGGTCAAATGTTACTCCCCCTTGGCTCATAGCCTAGAAGGGGGGAATTGTACATGAGCAAAGGAAGGAGGCAAGTTAGGCATCGAGAAGTACATATGGGCATCGAGAAGTGCTGGGCAAAGGGTCAAAGTTCATTAAGCCATCAGGAAAAGTAGGACACCAGATCAGAAGCTGATACATCTCAAAATGTAAAAGAAAATATATGTGGAGGTGGATGAGTAAACCACGTGTGACATGAGGGATGAACAATTTGTTTATCATCACACATACACACACAAAAAAAACAAATGTGACTAAATAAATTATAGTAATCCCGTCTCATTTCTGTAACCCGGCTGGCCAAGAAAATTGGTGTGCATAAGACAGCCGGTCACATAATTGATGTAATTCAACATTACAGAATTGTGATTCATGCTTTGAAAGCTGAATTAAGCGGTTTTTTGGGTTCTTTGGTTGATTGGTTAAAGACTTCATTTCTCTTTCTATTAATTTGTGTGTTTTTGATTCACATGTTTGCTCACTTTTGCCACCTGTCCTTGGCAAGGATGGTGAGTATGCCAAACACCGCTAAACAAGGTCTTCTCCTGCCCCAAGAGCTTTACGGTACCGTATATGGCTTTGGAGATTGTCCCCATAAAGGAAGTGGTCAAACAAGCCTGTAACCACATCTAACACCTGACAAAGTAATCCACATATTAAGTATGTATACAAAAGTTTGACACTCCCTTTCTTACATTCCATACAACCCCTTCACTGCATTCTCCCCATTTCTAAACTCTTTGCCTATTTCTCACTTCCGGTTCTCCTAAATTCTCAGCTCGTTTTTTTTTTCCACCGGAAATTGCAGAAAAACATAAAGCAACCAAAGGAGAATAATGAGATTGGGGCAAGGAAGAGGAGGATTAAGTAAAGCAGAATGAGTAAAGCAGAAGAATGAGTAAAGCAGAAGACAAATGAGGAGTATGAGGTGCAAGAGACAATGAAGAATGATAACAGAAGAAAAAAGTGAAGAAAGAGTGGAAGACGGAAGAAGGAAAGAATGAAAAGCTATGTCCTCATTGTAAACGTTCCTAAAAAAAAAACAAGTGCTTGAACATTCCCTGACAATGTTCCATCATTGTCACTTTTCTGATATAGATGCAAACAAAACGTAATACACTCCTGAAATTACTCCTTAATAAGAACTTTTGATAAAAGATAAGTATTTATTTTTATAAATATATTTATATATATATAAATACAATATATCTAAATTATTTATAATAAATTATATAATAAAAATATAAATATTTAAAAAAATAATATAGTCACGTGAAAAAGTAAGTACACCCCACGTAAAGTTTTGACTTTTTCAACATATTTCAACATACAGCTATTTGATCTTCATTTCAACAATATTGATAGATAAAGATGATATAATATAACAAATATCATGAAACATTTACATTTTGTAGTCCATTGTATAATTTAAATAAACATAAATGCTAATTTCGCATGTGGAAAAAGTAAGTACACCCCTACATTTATCACTACTTTAAATACCTAAAATTAGAATCAGGTGCACCAGCTCAGGTGCAAATGATTAGGACATCGTTAGAGAGGATCTTGGAGGAACCTGTCTTATTTAAACCTCAGATATTTAGTTTGGTTTGCTCTTTGTTGTTGAAGTGTGCGGCGTCACCACACCTAGATCAAAAGAGCTTTCTGAGGCCTTCAGGAAGAAGGTTATAGATGACGACGAGTCTGGGAAGGGATTTAAAAAGATCTCCAAACAATTTGAAATGAATCATTCGACTGTCCGGAAGATCATCTACAAGTGGAGAAGATTCCAAACAACTGCCAACTTGTTCAGGCCAGGCCGCCCCAGCAAGTTCAGCCCCAGAGCAGACCGCAAGATGCTGAAAGAAGTCTCGAAGAACCCCAGAAAGTCATCACGGGACCTACAGGTAACTCTTGCCACTGTTGATGTCAAAGTGCACAAGACTACCATTAGAAAGAGGCTGCACAAATTTGATCTACATGGGAGGTGTGCCAGGAAGAAACCTTTGCTGTCCAGAAAGAACATCACGGCAAGACAAGTTTGCCAATGAACACCTCGGCAAAGACCAACACTTCTGGAACAATGTGCTCTGGACAGATGAGTCAAAGGTAGAGCTATTTGGCCACAGTACCAGACGATATGTTTGGCGAAAACGAAAGACATTATTTGACCACAAGAACCTGACACCAACTGTAAAGCATGGTGGTGGAAATATTATGGTTTGGGGCAGCTTTGCTGCATCAGGGCCTGGGCAGCTCACCATCATAGAATCCACTATGAATTCTTCATTGTACCAGAGGGTGCTTCAGGATAATGTGAGGCCATCTGTCGGAAAGTTGAAGCTCAACTGAAGGTGGACCTTGCAACATGACAATCACCCTAAACATACCAGTAAATCCACCAAGGAATGGCTGAAAAGAAAGAAATGGAGGGTTCTGGATGGCCAAGTCAAAGCCCGGATCTAAATCCCATCGAGATGTGGGGGGATTTGAAACGAGCTGTGCATGCAATTGTGCATGCTGTGCAACAATTTTTTGTTGAATAAATGATTGTAAAGTCAATTTTTCATTGTGTTTTTGTTCAAATAGATCACCTTGATCTATAGATACTGTTTAAATGAAGATCAAATATTGATATGTCCACATATGTTAAAAAGATAAAAAGACATTTCATGGGGTGTACTTACCTTTTCACATGCGAAATTTGCATTTATGTGTATTTAAATTATACAATGGACTACAAAATGTAAATGTTTCATGATATTTGTTATATTATATCACCTTTATCTATCAATATTGTTGAAATGAAGATCAAATATCTGTATGTTGAAATATGTTGAAAAAGTCAAAACTTTACATGGGGTGTACTTACTTTTTCACGTGACTGTATATATAAATAAATTATATATATATATATATATATATATATATATATATATATATATATATATATATATATATATATATATATAATATATATATATATATATAGATATATATATATATATATATATGTATAAATAAGTATGTATGTATAAATTTTAACAAACAGGAATAGGTTCCTGCATGTGGCTAGCATGAAAAAAATCTGACTCAATCCGGGACTCAAATCCAGGGACCTCATTGCGAACGCAGCTTTTTTCTTTTTTTGCTATGATTTTTCTTTAACAGCATAATAGTCACTAACTATTAGGATTGATAATGTTTCTCGGTAAATTAAATCGATGGATTTTTTTTACTATGTGGAGGTGGATTTTTACTATTAAATCGATGGATTCAATTTTTTTTAACTTCCAGTGTAGGTGCAAACCAACGACTGAACATATGCACCACATGCACAAAAAAACAACAAACTCGAGATTGCATGAATAACAATTTTTTTTCACCTCTGCATGCACTGTCTGGACCCAATAACTCTTAAATGACATCATTCAGCATTGTATGTGCTGTGGTTATGACATTTACCCAGATCAGACGCAATTAGGCAACTTGCATTTTTTATTCATATCCGAGGGCCAGTCAATAAGTAACCTTAAAATGGCGATCAATGGTAAAACCCTGCAAAAAATGCATTGAAAGCAATGGAGATTATGTTGTAAAATAACACAGTTGTTATACACGCAGATGCAATAAACAAGTTGTGAAAAATATATTAAGGTTACTTATTTGACTGCCCATCGTATATATACGTATTAACTCCATTATATTAAATAATATTATTAAGCAAGCATACTTACTGTTTGGTGGAATATTCCCTTAATTAAACATTAAATGCCTGATAATGCAAAAGTACATACAGGTGATGTCGGAGCAGTTAATTTTGAGGTAAACGAAATTCAGTATTTATCATTTGTTCAGAATATGAATATGTGAATATGAATGTGAATCCAAATGAACCAATTATTGAACCCCAGACATATACGTGTCCTCTGAGCAAAAGTCGAAGATCTAAACACCAGCTAAATTGAGAGAAAATAAGGAACAAAATCAATAAAGAACTTCTGTGAATATTTCTACAAACTCAATTTAAAAGCTGAACATTTTGAATTGTGGTTTGAATATGCATCAAATTTGAATCAACTACTGCTGTAGTTGGCTAAACCAAGCATTAGGTCAAAGTTCATAAAATATTTAATACCACCATAATTTCAATTGTTATTTAATTACCTCTGCAACCAAAGGATGGAGGTTATGTTTTCACCCCTGTCTGTCTGTCTGTTTGTTTGTCTGTCCGTTTGTCAACAAAATATCTCAAAAGTTATGGACGGATTTGTTTGAAATTTGGCAGAGAGGTAGCGTACGTGACAAGGACGAAATTATTTGATTTTGGTGAAGATGCGGACTCGGATCCAGTTAGTAGAATTTTTAAAGTAAATCTTCACCATCGGGAGATAGGGCCAAAAACGATAGATAGCAGGATATCTCAAAAAGTTGTGGACATATTTGGACGAAACTTGGTGGACCGGTTGGGTGTCTGACAAGGATGATTGGATTTGATTTTGGTGAAGATCAGGATCCGGCTGGTATAATTTTAAAGTGATTCTTCACCATTGAGTGATATGACCAACCAGGCGGAGGTATGCTCTCTACTGAGTGCCGTTCTAGTGTTATAATTGCTCCCAGCATGGAAAGCTATATAATGACGAGTTAACTGCACATTTCATAAATGAGGTCATCAGAGAGATTCTTTCGTTTTGTTTTGCACATCTCACCATATGATTATAGAGTGACATTTATTTTCCATTGATATCGTTGGCATCCAAAAGCGTTTTATTATTTCTGCAGATGCAATCAGAACAAAAAACATGCTGAGTTAAACCTAAGGAAACTCATTAGCCTGATGTAGGCACTTACTCGAGGGGTCATTTCAATGCCATGTAAGCAAAGTTTTAAGGGCGGGATGGGATAGTGGGAAATGGGTGCAGTAGATGTAAGTGAGGCTTTAGTGGTGCTCTGTATTTTTTTATGGGTACGTATTTTATATTGTTAGTTTACTCATCATACAACCAATCAATCCTCAGAGTTGGGAGGAATAAGGAATTGTTACTCTTCTGAATTACGTCACTGTTGATGATTTAAGACCCACAAAAAAGTTTGATATTCCACTCTGAACTTTTTTTCATGATGTTGGCACCACATGCTTAAATCATATATTGTGTTTATGCATTTTATTGCCTCATTATACCATTGGAATAAAATCTGAAAATCATGTAAATGTACACTGACAAACACAACAAAAGTGTACAGGACAATTGAATCAACATAGACTATTGCTAGAAATAACTAAGCAGGAAAACTGTACATGTATGAGTAATACATAGCAGGAAAACTGTTCATGTACGAGCAATAGGTGGCAAGCAAAATGCACACGATAAAGTTTCTTGTTTTTACGGCGTAGCCCATAGGGCAAAGTCGTCTAGAACAGTGTTTGTCTGTCCGTATGTATGTATGTATGTATGTATGTATGATTGTATGTATGTATGTATGTATGTATGTATGTATGTATGTATGTATGCCCCCTCAAACGTATACCAATCAGAGGTGAGGATCTGGTCACATCACTAGGTGATGTGATTATGTCTGATGTCATTACGGCGATACGGCGGCTGACTCTCCACACTCCGGCATTTTGATTCCAATTTCATTCAGGCCGAACATACCGTCGACCCTGTCATATACTACAATCGCCATGCTCTACCTTTACATTTTTCATTCAGTGTGAAACAAACAAACCGATTGTTAAAATGACCATCAAATATCGAAAGCATCGCCGTTACGGCTCTTCCAACAATATGGTACATATAGGCCTTAGGCTTCATGCCTCACCTTTGGGCCGGTTCAGACAAATTAAGCCCATGTTTCTTAATAGAGTGGTGTATCGTTTCAGAAGTATCGTTTTCGTAATATAAATAATAATAATATAGTAAATATGACCATAACACTTTAATCCCAATGTCATGAATGGATTGAAGCTAATGGATTGAAGCGGTGTATGGTTCATGAATCAATGATAAGCGGTGTATGGTGCAAATAACATGGAAGTAAGGAATTCGCCTCGCTTTTTTGATAGCATATTATTGACCCAACCCTTGTGGGTATATAGATTACAGTAGATCTTCCCTCAGTTATGTAAGTAAAACTTACCTCACGGATGTCGGGATTCCTCAAAATTTCTTTTTTTAATGTTATAAACAGCATTAGTGACTGTTTAAAAAGCTAATTACATGTGTTTGTGGCTTATAATATTTTACAAGCCCGGCTACGCCGCTGTTAGACTTTCGGTCTTGTTTTTTTACATAATGATTAATAGCTAGTTAATATTAATGCTTTCTCCCAAATCATTCCATGATGGAAAGTTTGGGTAAATCAGAAGAATAGTCTGGAAACCTACCATCGAAACAATAAAATGGATGAGAAATCAAAATGGATGCTCCAAACATGGTTAGTAGGCTCACCTGGTTTCTGACCGAGGACCTGGTGAAGAATGACACGGTGAAGAAAAATTGGGTTGCTGTTCATCAAGATAGTTCCAGAAAGCAAGCCATGAAAATAGTCCACATATCTGCAAGGCAGCATACATGCCAGTTCTGAAACTGCAGATAACAATTTTGCTAATTGTGACTAAGGATCATATAAAAGTGTGCACGGGACAACACGGCACAAAATCTATCAATACGCGACTTTCAAAATGACGTAATCCACCCAAGAATGCACGGCGTACATGCACAGAAACCCGGAGTAACAGGGGTCATCAGGGCAGCCAAATGTAAGTTGTGTGTGTAAGATAAGGATTGTTACATAAAATGGCTCACAAAGCTCTTCAAAGAAGCCTAAAATAATTGGAAAAGTACGGGTGAAAAAGGGGTTGTTATATTTAATAAATCAAGAGTAAAATGTGTGTGCTTCTGGACAACAAAAGAGTGGTTTGAGCTTTTGGAACTCACCAAAAAAGCTGATAGCTTGAATCTCCCAGTACTGCAAACCTCTGAGAATGTGTGGATTGGTGCAAGGCTGAAGGTTCGTAGAAGGGTGCGTGCTACCCAAACCCTCGACCTTTGCTACCAGTGAGTGGACATTGAAAATTGTGGGATTACATCACATGCACATGACAGGCTTGGTGAATTATTTAATGGATGCCTGCAATAAGACGATGCCATCATTACCAAAATTCAGACAGACTTCCGAGAGGAAGACACCATATCTGGTTTGGTTGCTTTTAACACTGATGGGAAGGTCATATCTGGGGATCGTAAATGCACAGCGTAAGTTTAAAATGATGATATTTACTATGAATCATATGCGGGAAGGGGAGGGAGTGGGAGCTGTATGGGGTGGAGCTGTATGGGGTGGAGCTGTATGGGATGTAAGGGCCATTATATATATATATATATATATGACCCCTTCACTTTTTTCACATTTTGTTATGTTGCAGCCTTATGCTGAAATCGTTTAAATTCATTTTTTCCCTCATCAATCTACACTCAATACCCCATAATGACAAAGAGAAAACAGGATTTTAGAAAGTTTTGCAAATTTATTTCACAAAAACAACTGAAATATCACATTTACATAAGTATTCAGACACTTTGCTATGACACTTTAAATTTAGCTCAGGTGCCTCCCATTTCTCTTGATCATCTTTGAGATGCTTTTACACCTTGATTGGAATCCATCTGTGGTAAATTCAATTGATTGGACATGATTTGGAAAGGCACACACCTGTCTATATAAGGTCTCACAGCTGACAATGCATATCAGAGCAAAACCCAAGCCATGAGGTCGAAGGAACTGCCTGCAGAGCTCAGAGACAGGATTGTGTCGAGGCACAGATCTGGGGAAGCCTACAAAAAAAATTCTGCTGCATTGAAGGTTCCCAAGAGCACAGTGGCCTCCATAATTCTTAAATGAAAGAACCTTTGAACAACCAGGACTCTTCCTAGAGCTGGCCGCCCAGCCAAACTGAGTAATCGGGGGAGAAGGGCCTTGGTAAGAGAGGTGACCAAGAACCCGATGGTCACTCTGGCTGAGCTCCAGAGATCCGGTATGGAGATGGGAGAAACTTCCAGAAGGACAACCATCACTGCAACACTCCACCGATCTGGGCTTTATGGCAGAGTGGCCAGACGGAAGCCTCTCCTCAGTGAAAGACACATGAAAGCCTGCTAGGAGTGTGCAAAAAAGCACCTAAAGGACTCTCAGACTGTGAGAAACAAGATCTGAAAGTGCAAAACCCATCCTCATCTGCTTTGTATTTAGACTTCTTCTTTTCTGTATGCTGAACCTGACGAAAACAGCGAAAAAAAATACAAAAACTGAAGATTTTAGGCAACCTTAACCTATTGAACTCAAAAGCAATAGGCTTCAGTGACCCAATATGCAAACCCTGCTCAAATTCCAGTCAATAATTTTTTTTCCCCATTTTTAATGCCATTCTCCCTGCTAAAGCGAGGGTTAGCCTTGCGGGCCCCATGACAATCATCATGGTTCCCTTTTTAAGGCAGTGTTTTTATGGCCAGATGCCCTTCCTGACGCCAACCCTTTAGTCGCCTCTTATGACATGCATGAATTCGGTGTACCTATTCTAAACCGGGGCACACACCAGCAAAATTCAAGTCAATCATATGAAAATGGATGATTTTATGCAACCATGGTCTTTTGATTCTACGTAGAAAGCAATCGGCTTCTAGCTTACTTTTGATTGGTGAACCAATTCAGTGACCCAATATGGAAATTCTTAAAATTTCATATCAATTAGATGAAAATGGCTGATTATATACAACCCTGACCTTTGACCTTTTGATCTTAAAAAAAAAAAGAATCAGCTTTTAGCTCGTGATTGGAGAACCAATTCAGTGACCCAATATGTAAATTATTAAAATTTCAGGTCAATTGGATGAAAACTAATGATTTTCTGTGATGCTGACCTTTGACATTTTGACCAAATTATGAATTTGTCTTCTTCCTATTCTCAAAAAAAGCTTTGCTGAAAATTTGATGACAAAGCTCAACTTTTTTTTAGGACAATTGGAATCTCCCTCAATGAAGCTGATTCTGAGAACTTTTCACTGTCTCAACACAGGCAGGTTGGTGGTCTTTCTGTCTTCTACCGACTCCTTTCCGGCCTTGCACCCCCTGCTCTGTATGTGCTCTGTCCCCCAAATATTCCTGCAGGACGCACACGATTTGTCATCAACCTCGGGCCGTAACAATATGTTCTATGTGGTAGCTCTTACACGAGCCTCGACTAAGTCTACAAAATAAAAATGGGACAAAAAGTTACGGTATCGACAGATGCACAGACACAAAACTTGGTGGATGATTTGCCTAAACAACTCATCCATAAACTTTGGTCATAACTTGTCCACAACTTTTTGAAATATCATGTTATACTGGATATCGCCTTTCACCAGATCTCTCAATAATGAAGAATCACTTAATAAATAAATAAATTGTCCTATCCAGATCCAGATCTTCTCCAAAATTTAATCAATTCGACCTTGTCACACCCCGAACCTGTCCACCAAGTTTCGTCCGAATCTGTCCACATCCTTTTGAGATATCCTGCTCACAAACAGTCAGACAGACAGGGGTGAAAACAACCAAAACCAAAGACTGGGTTGAGGTAATTATACTAGATGTTTGCAGCTCAGGTAATAGGAGTGTGTGTGTGCGTACGTTGACTGTATCACTGCAATCATCATAAACAGTCTGCCAAAGCACATTTGTTTTTTGTGCACTTGAAGGATTACAGCAGAGGCATTATAAGCACATTAATGCTCGTACAACATATGGTCCACTGTTCTGTAAATGTTAGTGAACTTTTCATCTCAATGCCCTTGAATGACCGTTTGTGAATCTTTCTGATAACTCACCATTGCTCAAAAAGGACGGACACATGAAGTATTCCATCAGGTACCCATCATGATGTTTTCACAACCGGGAAACTTTTCACTTTCACAAACTTTTCACAACATAGTGGGTAAGTTTACTCTGCATAAAATTGAACTTAGTCAGGAAAAAACATCGGGCCATTCAAAGAGTTGAGTCAAGAACATCATTGCTGTGGTTCAGGCAAGCTCATGTTCCTGCTACAGGTAAGGTGATGTTCATCAAGAACATTGGTGCTGTGGTTCAGGTAAGCTGATGTTCCTGCTACAGGTAAGGTGATGTTCCTGCTACAGGTAAGCTGATGTTCCTGCTACAGGTAAGGTGATGTTCATCAAGAACATCATTGCTGTGGTTCAGGCAAGCTCATGTTCCTGCTACAGGTAAGGTGATGTTCATCAAGAACATTGGTGCTGTGGTTCAGGTAAGCTGATGTTCCTGCTACAGGTAAGGTGATGCTCATCAAGAACATCATTGCTGTGGTTCAGGCAAGCTCATGTTCCTGCTACAGGTAAGGTGATGTTCATCAAGAACATTGGTGCTGTGGTTCAGGTAAGCTGATGTTCCTGCTACAGGTAAGGTGATGTTCATCAAGAACATCATTGCTGTGGTTCACTGGTTCAGGTAAGCTGATGTTCCTGCTACAGGTAAGGTGATGTTCATCAAGAACATCATTGCTGTCGTTCACTGGTTCAGGCAAGCTGATGTTCCTGCTACAGGTAAGGTGATATTCATCAAGAACATCATTGCTGTGGTTCAGGTAAGCTGATGTTCCTGCTACAGGTAAGGTGATGTTCATCAAGAACATCATTGCTGTGGTTCAGGTAAGCTGATGTTCCTGCGACAGGTAAGGTGATGTTCATCAAGAACATTGGTGCTGACATTGCATTGTTTTACCAAGCTAACACAATGAAATAAGTTAGACATAAGGTCGAATGGATTTGTGAATTAGTCTTGTTCAGCTTGATAGCGCCATTATGGAACCCATGGGTACATACAGGTCTGGGTCTTTACCGTCTTTGTGATGGTTGTATTACTACTGCAAGCTTGTCTTCGTAAAAGCGCTTCATTGCAAACCTGTCGAGGGCCTGATCCGCACTAGGGAAGAAGGGCATGAGAGTAATCAACAGTTATTGCGGACAGAAAAACAACAAGGTGTATCACCGATGAAAAAGCACTGTGAAAGTCAGGTAGCGCGCACACATATCGTGGCCATACCTAGCACACATGGCGCTGTAGTACATGTAGGCCGCGACAACTATTGCTGCGCTGCCAAGGTCTCCCTGCATGCCAGAAACAGAGTACACCACATAAACACATTTAGTGCTCCCTCAAGTTCACGTTATTAATATGCATCGGAGAACAATACAATAAACGTGTGTAAAAACAACAACATGCAAAACAAAAAATATATATATACACAATAAAATTTACTGATTTGTGCATTCAATCAAATTACTCTGAAAAATAAGGAAGCATGTGTTATTTGGTCGATATTATTTCCACAAAGGTTAAAAAACAAGACCGATAGTCTAACACCGGCATAGCCAGGCTGGGATCTGCTGAGAGGAGGATCTGCTGTCCCCCTGTCACATGACCAGTTCCTAAACTCTGATTGGTGGACGTTCTGACGAACATACATACATACATACATATGGACGGACAGACAACAAATACATACATATTTGTATTTATACATATATACATACATACAATTCATACATACATACATACATACATACATACATACACACATATGTACATACATATGTACATACATACATACATATATACACACAGATACAGACATACATACATACATAAACATATATGTACATACATATATACACACAGATACAGACATACATACATACATACACACATATGTACATACATACATACAAACATACATACATACACACATACATACACATATGTACATGCATACATATATACACACACACACACATACATACACACACACATACATACATATATATATATATACACAGATACATACATAAATAAATACATACACACACATACATATACACATATATACACACAGATACATACATACATAAATACATACATACAAACACACATACATGCACACACACATACATACGCACACACATACATACACACATATGTACATACATACATACATATATATACACACACATACAGACATATATATATATATATACACACACATACATACACACACACACACAAACACACACACACTTAAACACACACACACACACACACACACACACACACACACACACACACACACATATGGACAGACAAACGTTGTAAAAAGTGATGGCATTTTGAAGAAGAGATGATTATGAAAACAGAGACAATTGAGATGTACAGTTTTCGGCGTCACGGGAAATACCATGAAGACGTCGAAGATCCCGCTGTATCATTTTTGGGATTCACCTCATCATAAAACATTCAAGCACTTATAAATGCAAGATGCATGTGAAGTCACGTCTGATGCATGAGACACACCATTGGTATGCATTTCGCCATCTGCAGCCATCTGTCACTTCTTTCTGCTCATCATTCATTGTGATGAATTGTTTGGGTTACAAATGTTTTCATAAACACAACCTCGGTTGTAGAAACGGATTTGAGCTTGGAGAGGAGTTCTTCCAAGTGGAAACGCCACCAATTTGTTCTCCTTATCACAGGGGTGATAAATAGGGATGTGTCCGCATTATTCCCGAGGCAATGCTACATGTTCCCACTCACGTACCAGTGCGAGCAATTACTTGAGGAGTGCGAATATTATATACTAGTCGGGGCACCTGACATTGTTTGGAGAGAAAAACTGAGAAGACGGGGGCAGAAGAATCACTGGAGTGGAGAGCTGGGGAAACACTGAGGAGGGGGGCAGAAGAACCGCAAGGGGGCAAGTGAGCCGACAAGGCGGTTCCCACTAGAAATGCCTCACACATAATTACAGGCTATGACAGATCCCTCCGTTTTTTTTGGAGGGGATGGGAGAGAGGGGAAGGAGGACAAAATTTACGCATGCAAAGAGTGCTTTAAACCTTCAGCATTGCCCAGATAGAAAAGGAAATTGTAATACCCACTGCTACCACCACCAGGTGGCGTTACACCATACACATTTACATAGAGAATTTACATCCCCCACTCTCCTCCCCCCACCAATGCACGAGGCCACGGCCATGTAGCCAATGGCATGCATATATATATATATATATATATATATATATATATATATATATATATATATATATGTCACTCCTATATATATATATATGTACACATGTATACAACAAGGCCGAATCACGTCTCTCAAATGTACTTGGAGAGAATAACCAGTCAGCTCTCATCGAATCAAATACCCCAGGTGGCTCGGCTTTCAATAAATTAACTCCCTTGCTCTTCCAATCAAAGAAAACTGCATAAAGCAACCAAGTTGTAAGCCCTTCGCTGTTTCAAACACTATACGGATTCCTCTACAGCTGCAGGCATTCACAAGTATTTATTTGCCATGCGTAGGGCACCCCTTTATATGAACGTTTCTAGAGTATTACTTGGTTCCCCCTAAGAACAGAGGGTAACACAGCATGCACATGAAGAATGCACCCCCCCCCCCCCCACAAAAATGTACATGTGTATGTATGTATGTATGTGTGTGTGTGTATATATATATGTGTACATATATATGTACATATGTATGTATATATGTACATATGTATGACCATGAAAATGTACACCCTGTATACATTTGTGAGGTTTCATGTTGATCAGATAAGGTTCCTTTTTCTATCCAAGATGGCTACCAAACCACATGACCTATGACATCATCATTTTCAAACTGTATGCAACAACTGTGTTCGATGATATTTGTAAAATTTCGCATCGATAGGGCAAGCGGTTTTATGCAAAGAGTAAATAATTATTTAATATTTTCCTTCAATCCAATATGGATGCCACACCATGTGACCAATGATGTTTTCGTGATCATCTTTTAATCGCCATGCCTAGTCAATGACACACGTAAAGTTTCGAGTCGATCAATTTCTTGGTTTGGGAGAAGATGTTTTTGGAGGTTTTAGGTAAAATCCAATATGGCTGCTAAACCATGTGACCTATGATGTTATAAATTTAATATTTCAGTACAAATATGTCATAGATCATGTGCATGCAATTTCAGGTTTTTAGGATAAGGAATTCGATTAAAACATTTTTGGCTGGTATACCACTTCACCTATGATGTCATCATTATCATGCTTTTGTTCCCCATTGGGAGTGCTTGACAATGTACCAAGTTCAATTTTTTCCATTCAGCGGTTTCCGATAAATATTTTTAAATTACATGCGTTTAATCCAAGATGGCTGCCATACCACATGACCTATGACATCACAATTATTTTAAAAACATTCTGCATGGGTGTCACTCCTACCCTGAAAGTTTCGTCTCATTCGGACATGTGGTTTCTGAGAAAAACGAGGTTTAGCCCATACAGACGGACGGACGGACGGACAACCCGAAAACATAATTCCTCCAGCCACCTTTGGGGGCGGAGGCATAAAAATACATATTTAAATTTCTGAAATATTCAAACTTATTCCCATTAACTCACATACACAATTTTTGCCTGTATGCTTCTCTGAATGTTTATTAAGAAGGAAAGACTGATGTCAGCACATTCTTTCCGAATGTTTTCCTTCAGCTCTGCTGTACTGCTTAGTTTCATGCATGGATTTCATGGATTTATTTTATTTTTATATATGTATTTTATTTATTCATGATTAGAAACCATGGATTTCAGGTGTGCCCATGTGAAAAAGTCTAGTGGCGTTAAATCTGGATTACATGGGGGCCATTCGACCAGGCCACCGCAAATGTATTGTTTCATCTAGCCAGTATCGGACAGGGGTGGCATCATGTGGTGGTGTCCCTTCCTGTTGAAACCACACTTTTCTCAATCGCACTGAAGGCATACCATCCAAATAAGGAACCAAAACCTCTGGTAACATTGTGAGGTAGATAACACCGGAAACATTATCTTCGTAGAAAGAGGGGCCTAAGAGACTATCACCATGAATGGCACATCACACCTTTATTCTCGGATCATATTGAACATGAACTTCATCAGTCTGATTAGGATTCTCATCACTCCAATATCGGCAATTATGGGAGTTAATTCATTCTCCTGGTCAAATGGAACAAGGCTTCATTCCTAAAAATGATGTCAGATAATCACGTTGGTTCCACATCAAATTTATGCATTACCCACTCAGCAAATTCCATGTCGGTCGGCATCCTCTGCATGAAGAGCTTGAACAAAGGTAACCTTATATGGGTCGTATTTGTTTGCCTTTAAAATTCTTTCAATGGAAGAACGGCTAATCCCCGCTGCTTGGCTAATTTTTCTCAAATATTTATTTTGACTTCTTGCAACCACTGAAGAACATTTTCAGAATTAGTTCCATCTTTAGAGGAGTGAGGATGACCAGCACGAAGTTTATCAGCAACGCTTCCAGTCACTTTCAATCCTTGTAACACCGACAAATCGATGTCTTGGCTTTGGCTTCTCATGGTGGTTTACATGTAATAACTGACATGCCTCCCTCTGTCTTTTTCCAGAAACATGTAGCAACATAAGTTCCACCTTCTCTTTCTTGGAATAAATATCCATGAGGGTATATATTGTTATCTTTGTGGGGGTAGATGGAGGAATCCCATAGTAAAGATAGGATTGTATAGTTATAGCATGGACCGTGGATGCGTAGGAGAAATCTCGATGTATTTAAGTAGGGAAACTGTAGCTTAAGATTGTTTGTGTCTTCACACGAGGGGTGACGCTTTACTAACTAGGTAGGCGATTAAAGTTAGTTTTCCCCCAGTATGTGACTGCTCTCTGTGGCCTTTTCCCTACGTTTTTACAACTACAAACAGGCCAGCCATGCAAAGCCTCCATTAAACAACAATAACCGTCCATTGCATGCCGACAGAACCCAGAACATAGCCGATCGGACTAAGCCCACCTCCAAAGGAGCGGAGCCGGCAGGCCACGCCCCCGAAGTTCATGATTGGTCGTTGAGACATGGGATGGTTCGGTGGAGCTCAGGGATTGGTTGGTGTGACTTCAGGAGAGAAAGTTCTGGAGAGAAACGGACGTTGAAAGGGAGGAGCTAGAGGAGAAAGGAGAGTAGCTTGTTTGGCCTGTGTGGGTGCCTCTGAGGAAAACTGTAAAAGCTTTTGGTGCTTTTTGGGAGCTTTGCAAGTGGAAGTGAGGAGGTTTTGGTGGCTGTGGTGTTCTTCGGAAGTGGAGGAGACCGCGAGCGAGGCGAAGGAGGTCGTCCTGTTTGCTTGTCTCATGCCGGTGGCTGCTACAGACGCGGTGCAGCCGCCATCGTGTGCGCTTCTCGCGCAGTGGTGGCTTCGAGATTCAATAACCACCAAACTCATAAAAGCCATTTGGGACCAGAGCTGAGTGCCGGCAGACTAAAGGGATTTTATTTTCTTTTATTTGTCCCCTTTGGTGTATGTATTTGAGTCTGCATGTGAGGTACCTCAGTTAGAATTTTAGTTTTTACTTCAACATTTATTTCACACTTTCACACTTTCGTATTACATTTATTACCCTCGCCAGAGCAGAGGGTATTGCATTTAAGTCCGTTTGTTTGTCTGTTTGTCCGCAGAGAATAAATATGATTTTCTCTGCAACCGTTGGTCCGATCGACAGGAAATTTTCACCATATGTGCAACTCCACCTGTATAATTTTTTAATGATATTTATGACGCCATAGGTTATGTGGTATGGGCGCCATCTTGGAAAAAACGAAAAACTTTGCACCTCTATATCTCCGAAAGTGCTGCATAGAACAAATTGAGACATGGCTCATTGTAAAGAACGCCATGTGGAATAACATATGTTAATGATGATGTCATATGTGTCTCCATTATGTCATAATTCGACAAGTACAAAACTTCATCCGATCAAGATGAAATTTCTTGAGCATCATCTAGGTATAAATTGGTGGAGAAAAAAATGATGACGGCATCGGTCACGTGGTTTAGCCGCCATATTTGTTTTAACACAAAAGCCTTAAAAACCACTGAAAACACATGCTGGCATGGGTCTGCAATCTCTGATTGCTCTTTCTAGTTTTCATTAAATCATTATTGTTGAATTTCCTTGTCGTATCTGTTTGTTGTGGGTTCCGGATTAAACCCGTCTGCCCTGTTCAGGTAAGCGCTTCACATCCTTCCATCCGTGTGCAACAAACTGACCGCCAATTTCGGCTGCTCGCCTTGGAGTTAAAGACCGTTTTGGTTATCTGTCACCGGTGATCTCAATCGCCGGCGACACAACAATATTTTATTTACCTGCAATAGAAAAAAACGGCATAAAAACGAGTTTATTTAACTTTAAAAGTAAAATATCTTTTTTTAAAGTGTCCAACCTTTTGAGATATAGATCTCGATCGACATCTCTGCCTTTGTCTATTTGTGATCATAGAGCTCTATTCTTAGTCTGCAAAGACTTGAGTACCATACGGATGCCTCCTAGTTTGGAGATGATGTGTTGGTATAATGTATGTTCATGACGTCAGCGTCGTGTCATAGGGTCGATGTGCTTTTTTTGGATAAATATAATATTCCTGAGTGCAAACCTCCTGACTGGTGATCAGCAGGGCAGAGACAATATGTTTGCATGGCAGGTGACACTTGTTACTAGCAGGTCATGCGATCGATCTGTATATAGCTCTTTCTAACCACTCACTGACACATTGACTCAATGATATAAATGTTTAGTGCTTGCTCGGTGGGGTAGAAAGCTATACTTTCATATACTGACACAACTTGAAGCCAATATCCCAGGAAAAATCACAAAACCTTTGGATAACAAAAATATCCATGAATAAAAGTCGGTCCATGCAGCCTCGGTCTGTTCACTGCGGGTCACGTGACCCAAGACAATGGAGCTTACATTCAAAGAGGTTGCTCGGAAAAGCTAACATGCTCCTCTTCTGCCTCTTTTGCTGCATTTACATTAAAAATTACTTTAGCTGTAAATTTTTCAATAAATAACGAATTCTAATCACGAACTTAGCTGCTTACAGAATACACCAACAATCCACTCCATCTATATTATAAAGCATGAGTGTCCGTCCATCCGTCCCATAACTATTCCCTCAGTTTTGGGGGTAGCACCGCCAAACTTTCTGTGGAACCTTTTGGGGTCCCAACAGATATTCTAATGTTGGTGGGAGGTTTCATAAATTCCTCAATATAATTATGATTTTGAGTTTTCACTCGTATGAAACTACTCACTCTCCAGATGTAAACACAATCACGGGTTTGGTATTCGCAGTTTCGCTATTTGCTGCATGTCGAAACATTCGCTGGTTTGATAATCTAATATATAAAGCTCTTTCAAACCACTGACTGACTGACTGATATTAATGTTCGGTACCTTCCTGGTGTCCTAGAAAGCTGAAATTTGGCATGCCGACGAACAACCAAGCCAGTACACTGGGAAAAATCACAGGACTGTTGAAAAGCATCCGTAAATGAAAATTTACGTAAAAAAACCGAAAACGAATATGTTAAAAAAACAAAAACAAATAAAAACCTCAATCAATATCCAGCGTTTTGAAATTTGTAATTTCTTTAACTGTAAACTGTGAAATAAACATGACAATAATGCCTGTAAATGAAAAAAAGAAAACGTGTCAGTAAATGAAAATTTACATAAAAACAGTAAACGCATCCGTAAAATAAAAACAAAAAAACCGCAATGAATATCTAGCGTTTGAAATTTGTAATTTCATTAGCTGTAAACTGTGAAATAAACATGACAATAATGCCTGTAAATGAAAAAAAGAAAACGTGTCAGTAAATGAAAATTTACATAAAAACAGTAAACGCATCCGTAAAATAAAAACAAAAAAACCGCAATGAATATCTAGCGTTTGAAATTTGTAATTTCATTAGCTGTAAACTGTGAAATAAACATGACAATAATGCCTGTAAATGAAAAAAAGAAAACGTGTCAGTAAATGAAAATTTACATAACAACAGTAAACGCATCTGTAAAATAAAAACAAAAAAACCTCAATGAATATCTAGCGTTTGAAATTTGTAATTTCATTAGCTGTAAACTGTGAAATAAACATGACAATAATGCTCATCAATGAAAAAAAGAAAAAGCATCCGTAAATGAAAATTTATGTAAAAAACCGTAAACGCATCCATAAAAAAAAACCACAATCGATATCTAGCATTTGAAAATTATAATTCTTATTCCTGTAAAATGTGAAATAAAAACCTCAATGAAAATTTAGGTAAAAACTGTAAATGTGTCCATAAAATAAATAAACAAATCAACCTAAATTGATATTTAGCAGCAGCTCAGTGATGCTTGCCTATAATCATAAAGCTTCTATTTGTTATGGACCTATGTATGAAGCATGGTTTCTTAATGTCTCAATACAATTGTGATTTTGAGTTTCCACCCAAATTAAGTGTTACATATCCGCCTTTGTTCACTAACATATCCGTCTGTATTGGTTGTCATGATAGAACAGTATTTAAATATTTGTTTACCTCAAGAGTGTTTGTAAACATTGTATTTTGTTATATTCATGGTATCTTACTATAATTCACCAAATGTCCGTCCGTCTGTCTGTCTGTCTGTGTCTGTCTGTCTGTTCGAAGGTACCGTAAAAACTGCTGAACCAATTGCAAAGATATTTTGGGTGGGTAATCCTGGGATCTCCAGGAGTAAAATAGACTATTTAGTTTTCTCAATTTCAGCTTTGGTCTCCAGCATTCTCAGGTTTGGACTCCCGCATAACATTCGCGTTCGCATAACGTTCATTGTTCTCATTGTGACGATGTTGCTTTCCCGGGTGCCGCGCGATCGGTGCAGCCGTTTGTGCGGCACCCGGGAAAGCAACATGTCTCCATCGATCGCTAACAGATCGCTGTCTCCATCGATCTTGCCAAGGCCGTAACAGCTATCGGCTCAAAATCCTTTTGACTGTTGATTTGGTACAGTTACACGTATCGGGAATTTGGTACACGTATCGGGAGTACATATGACATAGCGATTGTGAACACGATTATCGATCACGATTCACGATCACGATCATCACGATCATAGTGTATCGATCACGATTTGAAACACGATGGAATAATATTTACCAATATGAACATTGAACAGTGATGTGGCTTTTATTGAAATTCTAAAGATACTGTTTAGATTTTGATGATTTGCGTGTGATATGATTCAACGGATGTTTATATGAATCGTTTAAAATAAAACACCCTTCAATTTCCGATATTTTGCGTTTTCATTTGGGCCTCCCAATTGAAGCCCCGCCCATAGGGTGGGTACCTATTGACGAACTGAAGCCCCGCCCATAGGGCGCCCGTTGCTCGTAACATTAATTATAGTATTAATTTGTGATTGAAGTTAGGCTGTTTGGAATGAATAAATAGATTGAGTTTAAAGGAGAATGAATAAATTGTGATAAAATGCTCTCTGGCAGATTGGTCTGTGGTGGTTATCACGTTAGAATGGCATTTCTATTCGGGGAAGAGAGCAAGAATAGAGCAAGCTTTGTCGCCGATCGGAATGGAAGGCTGCGACATTTATTCAGTTTTGCCATTTACCGCATGTAGATTTCTTCGTTGTCTGTATACATGAATAGACTTTTCCATTGACATCACAGCACGTTCCCTTGAGACTTTTTGCAATTTTTCTGTAATAACCCATTTCCTTCAGCATGACACATAAGAGCCAATCCCCCAACCCCAGCCAGCACCATCACCGTCATTGTTGTCAGCTTCATCATCACATCATTCAAGGTATATTGATTTTACACAGTAATACTCCCAGAGTTTGGGGGCCAGTTCCACCGAGTTTTCTGTGCACCTTTTGGTGTCCCTACAAGTATCCGAACTTGGGTAGGACGGGTTTTCCTAAAATTTCTGATTTTTTTTTGGGGGGGGGGGGGGGGCGGGGGGGGGGTTTCATACAGGCACAGGTACCTTGCTCCTCGGCCATTGCGTAGCACAGGTACCTCGCTCGGAAAATACAAAAGCTCTCACAATGCACTTCATTAAATATATAAATGTTATGTTTATTATATGTGCTTGTAGGATGCACTTTGAGCAGTTACTTGCAATGTGCACACATGCTCCACTAATGCAGTATGTGTGTATATATATATATATATATACACGAGTACACATATACAGTTCACTTACTTCCATCCTCTTACTGGTTCATAACCACTCTACAAAAGTCCTTTTTTTTGTATGAATCATCCATTCTAAATGACTATTATAGCCTACTTTCACATTACAGTATTCAAAATATGATCTCAAAATATATTATGTAGTTGGCAAATAATAATCATTAAAATAGATAGTATGAAAAAAAGTCAAAGTTTTTGGCATATACTTTTTTTCCTGCTAAATGACTAGTCTGCACAGGAGCTGCTGTCTGCACAGCAACAACACTGATTATAGTCAGCAGTGTAACGTGGTGTCAAGGGATACCCGATAAGACCCGACTGGTTAACCACGGCTTAGACAGGAATTTGGAATTTGCTCAGGGTGCTGGTGACAGCTATTTCCAAAAGACACCGTAGGATCTTTAACATGCATTAACTGATGCTAGCAGACTGGACAACCGGCTTAATGTCCATCCAAATGATATGACAATCGATTTCATACATTTAAATTGAAAATATTTAAGATGACAAACATTCCCTCCACTATTTCCACTCTAAAACCAGCATTAGAATCAGGTGCATGTTGAAAAAGACCTTGCAGTGTAGTACAGCAACGTGCTGAGGGTGTTGGCTGAGCCATGTGTCCACAGCCTTGCAAATGCTGCACAGGATGTCCAGGTGCGGGGCATGCTGCAAAGGCCATCCAAACTGCACTACCTGCATAGAGACACCAACGTTCTGAGTTCTTGCTCCAGAGGCACAACATATAATTGTTCCATTGCTGACCTAATGGACATACAGTCACGTGAAAAAGTAAGTACACCCCATGTAAAGTTTTGCCTTTTTCAACATATTTCAACATACAGCTATTTTGTCTTCATTTCAACAATATTGATAGATAAAGGTGATATAATACAACAAACATCATGAAACATTTACATTTTGTAGTGCATTGTATCTATCTATAATTCCAGCAATCTCTGTGTGTCTGTGTGTCTGTGTGTCTGTGTGTCTGTGTGTCTGTGTGTCTGTGTGTCTGTGTGTCTGTGTGTCTGTGTGTCTGTGACCGCTGTTTCTCGACAACCACGGGTCCGATATACTTGAAACTTGCCAGGTATATTGCTGGGGACCCGAGGATGTGCCTTTTCAAGGTTTCATATTAATCGGACAATTACTTACCGAGCTATGTCCAAAAAACGCTGCAACCAATCAGAGAGCAGCGAGCTATCACGTGTGCCGAACGTGGCGATCAGACTCTGCCTCGGACGGCACATTTGGCAGCGTATTCATTTATTTCACGTTGGAAAACTATGTTGCCGTTAAACTATGTTTTAAAACGAATTCAAACTGCGATTAAATTAAAACGATTCATCCTAACTGCGATTTGCGAACTTCCGGACAGTGACGACTTATCTTCCGGCAGCCAATCACAGAACGCTCTGTTGCGTAGGCGTGGCCGATGTGAGACGAGCGGAGCTGAGCGCGTTACGAGCTGACCGCCATTACGGTACGTAATTCGATTTCTTATGCGCATAATTTGACAGCGTATTCATTTATTTCACGTTGGAAAACTATGTTGCCGTTAAACTATGTTTTAAAACGAATTCAAACTGCGATTAAATTAAAACGATTCATCCTAACTGCGATTTGCGAACTTCCGGACAGTGACGACTTATCTTCCGGCAGCCAATCACAGAACGCTCTGTTGCGTAGGCGTGGCCGATGTGAGACGAGCGGAGCTGAGCGCGTTACGAGCTGACCGCCATTACGGTACGTAATTCGATTTCTTATGCGCATTATTTCTCCCAATTCAGTCAGAGCGAAGGGCGGAAGCGAAGAGCGTTGTTTTTTTTGTTTACGGGCGTACGGGCGGGGTAGAGCGTACGGGTAGCGTTTTTTTTTTTTTTTGGCCACGGAACGGGCACCCACGTACGGGCAATGCCCTAGTAATTTAAATAAACATAAATGCAAATTTCGCATGTGGGAAAAGTAAGTACACCCTTGGCTCTAATTGATGCTATTGCCCCCTTTGGCAGAAACAACCTCAAGTAGGCGTTTCTTATAACTGTCTACCAGTCCCTGACATCGACTGGGAGAAATTTTTGCCCTCTCCTCCATGCAGAATTCTTTCAGCTGTGCGATGTTTGAGGGGTTTGTTGCAAGCACAGCTCGTTTCAAATCCCCCCACAACATCTCGATGGGTTTAGATCCGGGCTTTGACTTGGCCATTCCAGAACCCTCCATTTCTTCCTTTTCAGCCATTCCTTGGTGGATTTACTGGTATGTTTCGGGTCATTGTCATGTTGCAAGGTCCACCTTCAGTTGAGCTTCAACTTTCTGACAGATGGCCTCACATTATCCTCAAGCACCCACTGGTACAATGAAGAATTCATAGTGGATTCTATGATGGTGAGCTACCCAGGCCCTGATGCAGCAAAGCTGCCCCAAACCATAATATTTCCACCACCATGCTTTACAGTTGGTATCAGGTTCTTGTGGTCAAATGCTGTCTTTGGTTTTCGCCAAACATGTCTTCTGGTACGGTGGCCAAATAGCTCTACCTTTGACTCGTCTGTCCAGAGCACATTGTTCCAGAAGTGCTGGTCTTTGCCTAGGTGTTCATTGGCAAACTTTAGTCTTGCCCTGATGTTCTTTCTGGACAGCAAAGGTTTCCTCCTGGCACACCTTCCATGTAGATCAAATTTGTGCAGCCTCTTTCTAATGGTAGACTCGTACACTTTGACATCAACAGTGGCAAGAGCTACCTTTATGTCCCGTGATGACATTCTGGGGTTCTTGGAGACTTCTTTCAGCATCTTGCGGTCTGCTCTCGGACTGAACTTGCTGGGGCGGCCTGGCTTGAACAAGTTGGCACTTGTTTGGAATCTTCTCCACTTGTAGATAATCTTCTGACCAGTCGAATGATTGATTACAAATTGTTTGGAGATCTTTTTATATCCCTTCCCAGACTCGTAGGCATCTACAACCTTCTTTCTGAAGGCCTCAGAGAGCTCTTTTGATCTAAGCAGGGTGATGCCGCACACATCAACAACAAAGAGCCAATCAATCTAAATGTTTGAGGTTTAAATAAGACAGGTTCCTCCAAGATCCTCTCTAACGTTGTTCTAATCATTTGCACCTGAGCTGGTTCACCTGATTCTAATTTTAGGTATTTGAAGTAGTGATAAATGTAGGGGTGTACTTACTTTTTCCACATGCGAAATTTGCATTTATGTTTATTTAAATTATACAATGGACTACAAAATGTAAATGTTTCATGATATTTGTTATATTATATCACCTTTATCTATCAATATTGTTGAAATGAAGATCAAATAGCTGGATGTTGAAATATGTTGTAAAAGTCAAAACTTTACATGGGGTGTACTTACTTTTTCACGTGACTGTATATCTTTCTCACTACTCACTGACTCACTGACAAAAATATTTAGTACTTTCTAGGTGGGCTATAAAGTTGAAATTTGGCATACAGCACTGATGTAACTTGAAGCCATGATTACAGAAAGAACTAGAACTACACTTTTCGACATCACGCCATCGACCGATATGCCTCCGTCCACATTATTACATCATTATACATACTTGTACCAAAAAATAATAATAATCAAAGATCAAGTCAAAGTCAAAAAATCAAATCAAAGTTTGTTCAAAATCCCATCACTGGTTCACAAGTTGGTGCACCAACGTAATTTTTACTTCACATGACATCTGCCCTTTGCCCTCTTGACCCCAAAATATAATCAGTTAATTTTTATATGTCATTATACATACTTTTTTTTTTAATGTACGTAGAAGGCTCCAGGCACAGACTATGTCGTCCTTGTACCAAGTTTGATTTAAATCCCTTAAGCTCTTCTCAAGTTATCACATTTTAACTGGCATGACCTCCAACCTTTGAAGTGTTTTATTTATATGGGATTTTGCCCGCCACAAAACCTACAAGGCTACTCGAGGTGGGGGCTACACAAACACAAGCAGAACAACCAGCCCCTTGCACTGAAACAAGACAAATGTAGAAAGTTGTCTCTTCACAGAACAAAAAGGGCTCGGAGGGGTTACCTAGTCTGCTTCGAGACAACAGTCCCTCTACCCCCATTATACAACCGTTGATGCCATAATTTAATCAGTTCATCTTTGCATCATATATACTTATACCAAGTTTGTTCAAAATCCCATCACTTGTTCACAAGTTGGTATGACAACACAATTTCTACTTAACATGACCTCTGACCTTTGACCTCTTGACCCCAATATTTAATCAGTTCATGTTTACATCATTAAACATATACTTCAAAAGGCATACCGTAAACAAAAGTTGGCCAGAGGAGCCTCACTCTTTCGGCCAGAAGAGGGACAGAGGTTGAAATGTCCATTAATAAAGAGCTCATACTTCTCACTCATTCTTCATTTGATATGTCTGCATGGAGGTTGCCACCCCATATCTGCTAACAGAACACAAGCGTCCAGCTAAATCTACCTGCTGATCTCGTTATAAGCATTCCTTTTTCTCAGGAGTGGCTTCTCAGGAGACACTGTCATATGAAGCCTAGATTTGTGAAGTGCTGCCGAAACTGTTGTCCTTCTGCAGGTTCTCCTATCTCAGCCAAGGAACTCTGGAGTTCTGTCAGAGTGGTAATTGGGTTCTTGGTCACCTCCATGACCAAGGTACTTCTTGCCCAGTTGCTCTAGGATTAGTCTGGGTAGTTCCATTTCCTCATGATGGAGCTGATTGGACACCTGCATCTTTTGAAGCAGCACTTACATGGAAGGTAAGAAGGAAGGAAGGAAGGAAGGAAGAAATCCCACCTAACGTTTTCACCCATTCAAGTTTAGAATCCCATATCGACCCGTTCCCATTTCCCATTCCCTTATTGCAAATAATTAATCGGACGTAATCCGTAACTTTGTATGTATAATCCTGGTGGCGTCAGGAAGGGCATCAAGCAACAAAAAAAACATTCCTCAAATATGGTTTTTGGCGAAGCAGCCATTAGGTGAATCACGGCTTACACATGCAAGCATGGAAACAGCCATAAAGCGATGACAACGACAATGACGACAATGGAGTTATCTGTGCTTTTGGGAACTTTAAACACTCTAGAAATTATTTTATACCCTTCCTCAGATCTATGCCTCCTCATAAACCTCACAATTCGGGAGTGATTGAGGCAGCTGTCAGTTGCCTATACACTGCCCAAATAAAGGTATGCTTCAGAAGAGCGTGCTGCATGTTTAGAACAAGGTCACCCATAGGGCAGGTACTCTGCTCATGTGGTCTAATTTGAGTTGGACATACCTGAGTATTAAGATGTCCAATTTCTTCACAACTCCCTGAAAAGTTAATCACCTTGATGGAAAAACAAAAATAAGCATTTTTTAAATGTATTCAAGTGTATCATCCTTGGGCAAGACATTTCACAATAATTAAAAGTATGCAAGTCATACAATGTAAATAAATTCAAATCCAGTTGTGGCTTACACCAGCATGCAAACTGAATTCTGTTTCATCTTATGTGGACGGATGTTATACGAACTCATATTAAATCCAAATGCAACAAAAATCAAAATGTATAAATGTATAAACAGCATAAATCGAAATGTATAAATATAATAACAGTATAAATCCAAATGTATTAATGTACAAACAGTATAAATCCAAATGCACCAAAAACCAAGCATTTAACCAAATGTATGATTGTTATTCATTCCAAATGCTGTTTGACTTGTTTAGTCACTCACAACCAGAGTGATATTTAAGAGTACTGGAGGCTTATAGAAATTCGTTTGATTGAGTGTTTGTTTGTTAGCAATCTAACATGTCGCATTTTTCAATTCATAAAATATAACAAGTTCAACAAAAACTAGAACCTGCACATTAATTTTATATGTTAACGATCTGATCATATTATTGATGGTAATCTAACATTTAGCATATTTTTAAATTCATAAAATATAACAAGTTCAACAAAAACTAGAACCTGCACATTAATTTTATATGTTAACGACCTCATCATATTATTGATGGCAATCTAACATTTAGCATTTTTTAAAATTCATAAAATATAACAAGTTTCATAAAAACTAAGACCCGCATATTAATTATATATGTTAACTGTCATCATGTTATTTATGACAATTTAACATGTAGCATTTACAAAATATGTAGCATTTTTCAATACAAAAAATATAACAAGACCGAAAGTCTAACAGTGGCGTAGCCAGGCTTGTAAAATATTACAACCCACAAACACATATAATTAGCTTTTTAAACAGTCGCTAATGCTGTTTATGACATTAAACAAATAAATTTGGAGGAATCCCGACATCCGTGAGGTAAGTTTTACTTACAGAACTGAGAGAAGATATACTGTAATCTATATAGCCCACAATGGTTGAGTTAATAACATGCTAACAAAAAACCGAGGCAAATTCCTTACTTCCGCGGTTGTTCGTCCATACACTGCTTATCAATGAATCATGAACCATACACCACTTCAATCCATGAACTATGTAATCACGACATTGGGATTAAAGTGTTATGGTTATATTTACTATACTAGCCGAAACCCGTGGAACATCCACGGAAGGGAGGATGTGGTGTATGGATAGAGTGTACCATTATGGATGGCATAGGGGATTTGCTTGTCCGAGTAAGAGTTAGGAAGAAAGATGAGAATGAAGAGTGCGTATATGAACAACGTATTTATTGCAATCTACTTAAATGACAACGCTACGATATACTTTTGAAAATAGCACGTACCGTCTTGAAGTCAATGCCATCCTTTTATCTCTTCGTATACAACTCACTGATTTCTACCTTATCGTGAACAGGGTAAAGCCTACTTTGATAATCATGAACGGTGGCAGATGCAGGAGTTGGTGAAACGAAAGGGGGGGGGGGGGGGAGGGAGGGCTGATCATGACCTACCCAACGCCACACGGCCTACGCCACTTGTTGAGATCATGGCCACAACGGAAACACAACAACTGGATAGGTAGGGCCTCGGCCTACGCCTACTTTTTGTCACTCGGTGAAGTACACTTTGTTTTAAGCTTTTAGAAGCTGAAGCCTTGGTATTAATTGCTTTATATGATACTGATGGGCTGCTGATCGGTTTCACTTCGTTGTAATCACAGTATATGGAAGAAATTATGGTAAACCCACCTGATGAGGTTAGCGTACACTGTGATCGACGACACCGGCACAAATGCATGCTCTGGATTGTCCACTCAGTGGACGGCTTGCTGTCGCCTTCGACTGTCCAATCAGCGGATGGCTTGCTTCGCCTTCACCCAGCAGATGCCAAAAAGATGGCGTCGTATCGGCAGTTAATCGGATGCTTTTGGGCCCCAACGTCGACTAATTCAGATTTTTCGAGTATGGCTGTACGGAGTGTACGTGATAAACAAAGAGCGCGGTTGGAAGAAATTATGGTAAACCCACCTGATGAGGTTAGCGTACACCACGATCGACGACACCGGCACAAATGCATGCTCTGGATTGTCCACTCAGTGGACAGCTTGCTTTCGCCTTCGCCTGTCCAATCAGCGGACGGCTTGCTTCGCCTTCACCCAGCAGACGCCAATACGATGGCGTCGTATCGGCAGTTAATGGGATGGTTTTGGGCCCCAAAGTCGACTAATTCAGATTTTTCGAGTATGGCTGTACATGATAAACAAAGAGCGCAGTTGGAAGTAATTATGGCAAACCCACCTGATGAGGTTGGCGTACACCGTGATCGACGACACCGGCACAAATGCATGCTCAGGATTGTCCACTCAGTGGACGGCTTGCTGTCGCCTTCGACTGTCCAATCAGCGGATGGCTTGCTTCGCCTTCACCCAGCAGACGCCAATAAGATGGCGTCGTATCGGCAGTTAATCGGATGCTTTTGGGCGCCATCCTCGGCTAATTCAGATTTTTCGAGTATGGCTGTACGTGATAAACAAAGAGCGCGGTTCATAGATCGTAAATCCATTAGTGCCGTGGGCATCGGGTCAATGGGTGCGGCGTAAAAGGGATAACAAAGTCGAGTCCTTACGCTATTATTATATAGACTAGCCGAAACCCATGGAACATCCACGGAAGGGAGGATGTGGTGTAGTACACCGCGATCGACGACACCGGCACAAATGCATGCTCTGGATTGTCCACTCAGTGGACGGCTTGCTTTCGCCTTCGCCTGTCCAATCAGTGGACGGCTTGCTTCGCCTTCACCCAGCCGACGCCAATACGATGGCGCGTGGAACATCCACGGAAGGGAGGATGTGGTGTATGGATAGAGTGTACCATTATGGATGGCATAGGGGATTTGCTTGTCCGAGTAAGAGTTAGGAAGAAAGATGAGAATGAAGAGTGTGTATATGAACAACGATCGCCGACACCGGCACAAATGCATGCTCTGGATTGTCCACTCAGTGGATGGCTTGCTTTCGCCTTCGCCTGTCCAATCAGCGGACGGCTTGCTTCGCCTTCGCCCAGCAGACGCCAATACAATGGCGTCGTAAGATGGCGTCGTATCGGCAGTTAATCGGATGCTTTTGGGCCCCAACGTCGGTTAATTCAAATTTTTCGAGTATGGCTGTACGTGATAAACAAAGTGCGCGGTTCGTCGATCGTAAATCCATTAGTGCCGTGGGCATCGGGTCACTGGGTGCGGCGTAAAAGGGATAACAAAGTCGAGTCCTTACGCTATTATTATATAGATTATTATCATTAGATATACCACCTTTGTGGTGGTATATACAGTGCATTCAGGAAGTATTCAGACCCCTTCACTTTTTTCACATTTTGTTATGTTGCAGCCTTATGCTGAAATCGTTGAAATTCATTTTTCCCTCATCAATCTACACTCAATACCCCATAATGACAAAGAGAAAACAGGATTTTAGAGTTTTGCAAATTTATTAAAAATAAAAAACTGAAATATCACATTGACATAAGTATTCAGACCCTTTGCTATGACACTTGAAATTTAGCTCAGGTGCCTCCCATTTCTCTTGATCATCTTTGAGATGTTTCTACACCTTGATTGGAGTCCACCTGTGGTAAATTCAATTGATTGGACATGATTTGGAAAGGCACACACCTGTCTATATAAGGTCTCACAGCTGACGATGCATATCAGAGAAAAATCCAAGCCATGAGGTCGAAGGAACTGCCTGCAGAGCTCAGAGACAGGATTGTGTTGAGGCACAGATCTGGGGAATCCTACAAAAAAAATTCTGCTGCATTGAAAGTTCCCAAGAGCACAGTGGCCTCCATAATTCTTAAATGGAAGAAGTTTGGAACAACCAGGACTCTTCCTAGAGCTGGGCGCCCGGCCAAACATAGCAATCGGGGGGAGAAGGGCCTTGGTAAGAGAGGTTACCAAGAACCCGATGGTCACTCTGGCTGAGCTCCAGAGATCCTTTGTTGAGATGGGAGAAACTTCCAGAAGGACAACCATCACTGCAACACTCCACCGATCTGGGCTGTATGGCAGAGTGGCCAGACGAAAGCCAAACCGTTCAATCTTGGTTTCATCAGACAACAGAATCTTGTTTCTCACTGTCTGAGAGTCCTTTAGGTGTTTTTTTGCAACCTTCCACCAGGCTTTCATGTGTCTTTCACTGAGGAGAGGCTTCCATCTGGCCACTCTGACATAAAGCCCAGATCGGTGGAGTGTTGCAGTGATGGTTGTCCTTCTGGAAGTTTCTCCCATCTCCACACAGGATCTCTGGAGCTCAGCCAGAGTGACCATCGGGTTCTTGGTCACCTCTCTTACCAAGGCCCTTCTCCCCCGATTGCTTAGTTTGGCCGGGCGGCCAGCTCTAAGAAGAGTCCTGGTTGTTCCAAACTTCTTCCATTTAAGAATTATGGAGGCCACTGTGCTCTTGGGAACCTTCAATGCAGCAGAGATTTTTTTTTTGTCAGCTCCCCGAGATCTGTGCCTCGACACAATCCTGTCTTTGAGCTCTGCAGGCAGTTCCTTCGACCTCAAGGCTTGGTTTTTGCTCTGATATGCATTGTCAGCTGTGAGACCTTATATAGACAGGTGTGTGCCTTTCCAAATCATGTCCAATCAATTGAATTTACCACAGGTGGACTCCAATAAAGGTGTAGAAACATCTCAAAGATGATCAAGAGAAATGGAAGGCACCTGAGCTAAATTTCAAGTGTCATAGCAAAGGGTCTGAATACTTATGTCAATGTGATACAGTATTTCAGTTTTTTTCTTTTTAATAAATTCGCAAAACTTTCTAAAATCCTGTTTTCTCTTTGTCATTATGGGGTATTGAGTGTGGATTGATGAGGGAAACAATGAATTTAAACGATTTCAGCATAAGGCTGCAACATAACAAAATGTGAAAAAAGTGAAGGGGTCTGAATACTTTCTGAATGCACTGCATAATGGTAAAGTGGTAAAGCATGTGGTGAGGTGGAAAGAACTGGGAAGTGGCCGTGTGCTGTGTGCAGGAAGGGTGTCGGAGTGGACTCCATTCAATGTACAATGTGCACTGAGTGGGTTCATCAAAAATGTAGTGGTCTTAGAGGGTCATTAACCAGTGTGGCAGCTACATTCAAGTGTAAGGTGTGCACAGAGGGAGCTGCAGATGGAGGAAATGTTGAGTTGGTTCTTGGAGACAGCATGATGCTGGAAGGTGTGAAAACATTTTGCTACCTAGGAGACATGCTGAATGGAGAAGGTGGATCAGACTCGGCAACGGTTGCTCGAGTGAGATGTGCATGGAAGAAGGTTCGGGAACTGAGTGGCATGCTGACAAGGAGGGGAGTGTCGTTGAAGCTGAAGGGAAAGGTGTATGCTGCATGTGTGAGAAGTGTTATGATTTATGGGAGCAAGACATGGGTAATGAACGTAGAGCAGCAATGAAGGCTGGAAAGGGTGGAAATGCGAATGGTTCGGTGGATGTGTGGAATATCGTTGGGAGAGAGGAAGACAAAAGATGCATTGCGAAAGATGATGGGAATAGAGCCTGTGATGGATGCTGTGAAGAGAAACAGGTTGAGATGGTTTGGTCATGTGTTGAGGAAGGATGAAAGTGACTGGTTGAGAAGAGTGATGGAAATGAATGTAGAAGGAAGTAGAGGACGGGGAAGACCGAGAAAGACTTTGCTAAAGGTGGTGGAAGAAGAAATGTGGGCAAGGGGGTTAACAAGGGGAGATGCAGAAAATAGGGCAAAATGGAGAAGATTGTCATGGGGCCCGCATGGCTCATCCCCACTCTATCAGGGAAAATTGCCTCAAAATGCCTGTTGTTGTTGTTGTTGTTGTTGTATACCACCTTCAGAGGCCATTTTTCCCCACAGAGCAGGGGGTTGGCCTTTTTTCGGCACCCTGGTCCCCTTTTTGAGGCAATGTTTTATGGCCGGATTCCCTTCCTGCCACCAACACTGTTGCGATGGTGTTGGTGGCAGGACACCAACACGCCCCTTGCGACACACAGTGAATTACCATTGAACTGGTACTCAATTTTCCGACCTCCGAAGGATGACAGGCTGAGTCGACTCACTTGGCGTTAATTCATCGATCGACTGGGATTCAAACCCAGGATCCTAGGATCTCACGCTGGCACCCTAACCGCTAAGCCAACACCAGGCTACTATATTGTCCTGTGGACGACTCTATTAAAACAGAGCGTCCACGGATGGAATCGAGCTTAACGAGGCATTTCCAATTCAATGGCGGATCATACACGAGCAGGGGGGTTGGGGAGAATGCTGCTTACCTTCACGGCCCCGATGATGTCTTCTCCCTGTGGAAATTAACTCAACCCGAGACGGGGGTAAAATGCACAAAAAAGAAATATTTATTACGGAACCCGAGAACGATGAAACGCGACGATAAAACCCAAACCCCTCTAATGGAGCACTCCCACACTTCACTTCAAATACACAACACAGGAAGATTGAAATAAAGATGCTCTGGATTGTCCACTCGTCTTATCTGTCTTATCTGTGTCTGGATGTAGCGTCCGTCAGGAATCGTCCAGGCACGCTGTGCACGCTCCTTCAGGCTTCACCGAGCGCCTCGCTCGCGCCGGTCTCGCCTGCTCAGCGGAAAGCCTTGCTCGCACGTGAACGCCAAGGAGGAGAATCGACGGTGCTCCAACGTTTCCCCAATGTCTGTCGTAACGCAGGCAATTCGCGGTTCGCAAAGGAAAGGTCCAACCGGGAACGAAAGGCAAAAGCAGAAGGGAGGTCCGGGCAGGAAGGAAGCCAACGCGAGAAGAGCCAACGCAAAACGGACTGTCCAGAGCAAGAGGGCCAAGGGAAGAGGTAAAATGCCGGCGAGCGAGAGGTTTTACTCGCCGTCACGTGACGTCAGCCCTCCTCCTCCAACCCGTGTGGCGCCCCTCGACCTCTCGAATCTTCTGATCGCATTGGTGTCCTCTCATTGGCTGAGTGCTTTTTGCCCTTTGTGTCATGCCATCCGTCGGTGGCCAATCAGTGTGTCGCTCCTTCCATCAATCACGGGGACGCTTTCTGCCCTTCCCCTGACCAATCACACGTCCTTCCCTACCCTGCCAATCGGTGGCCTGCTCTTTGCTCGCCCTTCCCCCCTTGTCAATCAAGAGTCCTTCTGGGCGTGGCTCTCGGCCTGCCGGTGCCATGTTTGCCTGCCATGCCGCCGTAGTACGCGGTCGCTTCCTGCTTGTCTTTCCGGTCAGTCATTGTGGTGGCGGGGGAATTTAATTAGTGTTGTGCTAATGGGCCTAGCTAATGTATAAGAGTGTGTTGCCATACGGGACACAGGTATGATCACAGTGGTTTGACATACCGGGGAGTCAGCCTAATTCCTATTCTGCCTATCACCCGATCATCCTCATATGATCACAGGACACACTTAATCCGACATTCGGGCTACAGACTTATTACATCGACATTCCCTATCCCGACAGACGAAGCACCTACCTATGCAGATCTACCTTGATCTACATATTATGCTCTACCCAACCGACATAATATTATTATCATTACTATTACGAAAACGATACTACTGAAACGATACACGACTGTATTAAGAAACCTGGGCTTAATTTGTCCGAAGCGGTCCGAAGGTGAGGCATAAAGCCTAAGGCCTATAAGTACCGTTTTGTTGGAAGAGCCGTAACGCCGATGCTTTCGATATTTGATGGTGATTTTAACAATCGGTTTGGTTGTGTTTCACACTGAATGAAAAACCTAAAGGTAGAGCATGGCGATTGTGATATACTGTATGTCAGGTTCGACGATATGTTTGATCTGAACGAAATTGGAATCAAAATGCCGGAGAGTGGAGAGTCAGCCGCCGTATTGCCGTAATGACATCAAACAATCACATCACCCTGTCATGTGACCAGATCCTCAGCTCTGATTGGTATACGTTTGAGGGGACATACATACAGAAGGACAAACACTGTTATAGACGGCTTTCCCCTATGGGCTACACCGCAACAAGTTCAACAAAAACTAGAACCTGCACATTAATTATACTAGCGTGATTCGGCGCGCGGCATGTCGTTTCAGAGGGATAGGCATCTTTGACCATTCCGGTGTATTTTGGGTCTTTTGGGTCTTCAGGGCCATTTGGGTCTTCATGGTCTTTTGGATCCTCTGGGCCTTTAAGGGTATTTTGGGTCTATGGGGGTGTTTTGGGTCTTTGAGGTCTTTTGAGTCTTCGGTGTCTTCAGGGGCTTTTTGGTCTTAAGGGTCTTTTGTTTCCTCTGGGTCTTTAAGAGTCTTTGGGTTATTTTGGTTCTTTCTTGGTATTTAAGGGTCTTTTGGGTCTTAAGAGTATTAAGGGTCTTCGGGGTCTTTTAGGTCTTCAGGGTCTTTTTGGTCTACGGGGTATTTTGGGTCTTTGGGGTCTTTTGGGTCTTCGGGGTATTTTGGGTCTACGGGGTGTTTTGGGTCATCGGGGTCTTTTGGGTCTTCAGGGTATTTTTGAGCTTCAGGGCCTTCAAGAGTATTTTGCGTCTTTGGGGTGATTTGTGTCTTCGGGGTCTCCAAGGTCTTTTGGGTCTCTAAGTGTATTTTGGGTCTTGGTGGTCTTAAGGGTCTTGGGGGATTTAAATGGTCATCAAAGGTCTGATGGGTCTCAGCAGTCGAAACGTAATTAAGAGGGTTAACAAGCTTTCTGAGTATTGCGCTGCAATACATGTCCCCTACCGGCAGTCTGTCGTCCGGAAAACTGTTGGGGAAATTACCAAAGTTCAAAGTGCCATAACTTTGTCAAAAATGATCGAAACGTCGTGAAGTTCGAACGTGATCTGTAACTTATCATGAGGAAACCATGTGCCAAGTTTGAAATCATTAGCATTAAGAGTTTAGAAAAAAAGTCCGGAAAGCTGTTCTTTGCGTGACGGACTGACAGACGGACAGACTGACAGACGGAGGGACGGAGTGCAAACCTATAGTCCCCTCCGGTGTACACCGGTATGGGACTAATAAAGAGGATGTTAATTATATTTGAAGAAGAAGAAGAAGACGTTTTGATCGCATATAAATAAACATACATAATGACATAACAACATAACTAACCATATATGATTGCTCTATTATAATAAGATATGTTAACGATCTCATCATGTTATTTATGGCAATCTAACATATGTCATTTTTCAATTCACAAAATATAACAAGTTTAATACAACTGAGACCCACACATTACTTAATTATATATGTTAACCATCATGTTATTTATGGCAATCTAACATGTAGATTGTATTCACGACATTTTTAATTCATAAAATATAATAGTTTCAAGAGTGTTGTCATGCTGGTAATGTTTGGAGCAGAGATAAAAGGAAAAAAAGAGCGATTCAACAAGAAAGATTTATAAGGAATACAACAGCCCAAAAATGTAAGTACATTATATTTGGTGAAATGGTGTATGTGTTCCCCTTTTTAGACACCATGCGTCTAAAATGCCTTACATTAATGTCTTTTGGGCCATCATGTTTTTGTTTTTCATGTTATATTTGTACAATAACCATCAGCCCTACATATCGTTAAAAACAACATAAATTCCTCGTTTTATAGTGGAAATCAAAGGATTTATTGTGGGGTGAGGTGGAGCATCTGGTTGAGATATTGCATTCTGATATTTCATGATTCTTCAACTAACAAAGAACCTCAATTTCTCTATGACATTACTGAGTGCTGTTCAGGTTGATGCACCACCTCCTCCCCCCACAACTTCCTCTTTGTTTCTGAAAACAAACATACATATATAATTAAATTTGCAATTAATAAAGGAGGAGTTGCATTTCTTTTGAACTTTCAGTTGAATATGGCGCTATCATTTATTGCCTTCTCGGACTTACACATACCTGCTTTTTGTTGCTAATAATAAGGATTGACATCAACCTAAATGATAAAGAAGAGCCCCCAGGTAACATATGATTTAAAATATTATGCTCACTTATATAACATTTTCCCCTCGCACTATAAATCACGTGGACTCACTGCCATCAAAGTAATAGTATGCGAGAATAAATATAATTATTTATCATCAAATAATATTTTTGACAATAACAGAGCATCCTAAAACTCTTTCTTTTTTTTTTTTCGGAAAGTTTGAAAAATATTCTTAATGTTCAGCATGTAAATAAGATTCCCATACTGACCAAGTAGTTGTCTCCATGCTTGCATTTGAGCATCCGGGCAATTTCGTGCAGACTGTTCTTATAAGCTTCATCTGAGCTATTTGATGGAAAAGAGGCACAAATAAGACGCTCGGTGATGTAAGTCAGGTCAAACTCCATGCCGGCTGCAATGTGCTCCGCACTGCTTGACCTGCGAGGAATTGATGGTGATAGCACTTATGATGAACTTTCAGCAAAATGCATGAGCAGAATTTTTACTGAGTGGGGCAAATACCAAGATGTCAAACTTTTGTTTATCACTGTAATAACATTTTTTTAAAAAGTGAAACCTATAAAACCTCAAAATGTATCTTCACATGTGAGATATAATCCAAAAACACATCTTGCTTTCATCTCTGAGACGGCTTGATGAGAAAGAGTGAAGGCCTACAACTTAATGCGGGGCCGAAAAAGTGCAAGGTCTATCCATTTAGTTTAGATGCAGGGGAATGGAAGATAAATTAAAACCATTAAAATTAAGATAAGGAAGAAAAAGGGGAGGAAAGTAGGAGATAAAATGGCAAAAGTATGTGCGAGAGGAGCAGGAAGAAAAGGGAAAGAGAAGATTGGGAAGGAATTGGAATAAAGGGAGGAAGTACAAAGGAAATTTATGTTGCACATGGGAAAGGGGGAAGACGGAGTCAAGTTCCATTACTTCACATACGTAGTACATAAATGACACAACCAGAAAGGATGGGCAAATAGTTCCGTTGTGATGTGCTTTGCTTCTGAACTCTGACTGGTTCTCATTCAATTAGAACTGCCTTTCTGGTGGAACGACAGCAGTTAGATGGCATTGTGTTGTGGAATATAATCTTACAGAAGCCACTTTAAGGGTACTATCACATCTGCAATGATCTGCCTGTGAACATTTTTGTGGCATGTTTCATATAAAATGTGGATTTCGTCAGCGGCGGAGTTACGATGTCAAGCATGGGAAATGGCAGAGAATGCAGCATTTTATTTAACAACGCATATGTTAGGCAGGGTTATGTCACTCCTCAGCAGGTCCTTCAGCGACACAAAAGGGAGCTGTGATTTGTAATGTTCACACAAACAAATACACCACAGTATCCTTCACAAGAATGGGGCTTACAACGAATAAAGAGATCCTGGTGGGATTAAATACAGGGTGTCCACAAAGTCGCGCATTATAGGAAATTATTTAATTTATCTAATGTATTTCCTTTTTATTTTTTTTTGGAATGTAGTTTATTAAGACATTCAGAGACACCTGCTTTTCCATTTACAAACATGTTTTGAGATTGGTGGGACACATTTCGAACAAGTGATGTAGCCAATCTTACAAATAAATGTTTTGCCTATGACGCGCTACTTTGTCGACACCCTGTATATTAAATATTTCTCGTAAATGCTTGGAATTTCTTCTCCGAAAGTAACATTTAAATGTCACTACCCTTGGTGTAATGTCACTTTTTCTGATCAGAGTAAATAATGATAAATTGGCAGTGTTAGGATATATGCTGGAGGGAGGGTTGGTTGATAATATATATTATATGCACGTGACCGACGACATCATCTTTATCAAACCATATTTCCCATGAGTAGTTGATCAATTAGTTGATCAAGTTTCACATTGATTGGTTAAGTGATTTCAGAGAAGACTATTCTCATAGATTTTCACTTAGGTTCAATATGGCTGCCAGATCACGTTACCGATGACATCATAAATTTACATTCTCCAATATAATTGTTGCATAGATCACACTCAATAAATTTCAAACTGATCAGACTTAGTGCTGTACTTGTCGAATTATGACGTCATAATTAAGGCACCAATGACGTCATGTTAACACTTATTCCCCATGCAGAGTTGTTTACAATGCGCACGTTTCAATTTTTTGTCCATGGAGCGGTTTCTGAGATATAGAGGTGCAATGTTTTTCGATTTTTCCAAGATGGCGTCTGTACCACATGACCTATGACGTCATAATTATAAATAAAAAAATTATACAGGCAGAGGCGCTTTTATGGTAAAATTTCGTATCAATCGGACCAACGGTTGCCGAGAAAATGAATTTTTAAAATGCAGACACGCCACACGTACGTACACACCCGAATGCCTAACCCTGCTTTTCACAACACCGAATGCCTAACACTTATTCCCCATGCAGAGTTGTTTACAATGCGCACGGTTCAATTTTTTCCATGGAGCAGTGTCTGAGATATAGAGGTGCAATGTTTTTCGGTTTTTTCCAAGATGGCACCCGTGACGTCATAAATATCATTAAATACTTCTACTGGAGGAGGCGCTCTTATGATGAAAATTTAGTATCCATCGGACCAAAATTTGCAGAGAAAACTAAATTTATACTAATCGGATCAAGTCTTGTGCTTGTCGAATTATGATGTCATAATGAAGGAACTGATGATATCATCATTAACATATCTTATTCCCCATGGGGAGTACTTGACAATGAGCCATGTTCAATTTTTTTCCATTGAGTGGTTTCGGAGATATAGAGGTGCAAATGTTTCCAAGATGCGGTCCGTAACACGTGACGTATGACGTCATAATTATCACTATAAATTACACATGAGTACACGCATACTATGTTGGAAATTTCATGTCAATCGGATCCACGGTTGCCTAGAAAATGGATTTTAAATATGCATACACATACGACATAAGTACGCACATACGTACCCTATCGCTTAACCTCGCTTTTCGCTTCGCGAGTGCAGGGTGACAACACGCACAGGTTGTCAAACGTCTGGTCGGTCTTCAAAAATCCAACCAACTTTGTCAATTTGTAAACCTTACTATAAAATTCTCAGGCCTTTCCACCAACTCTGACAACACTCCTGAACCTCGTCCTCGGTTAACCATACGTCCATACCTGAAAGACTTATCTGTGCATCTGCGTAAGAATTTTATATAGTTCGCCATGGGTTGCAGATATTTCCCCGATGACTCATAACAGCCATCAAACTACCTTTGTTGAGATTGCTAATGCCAGGTTTTAGGGAAATGCAAGTGCTGTGTTGGAAAGAGAGAAGGCAGTGGATTATTCCAAGACACAATGTTATACTGTACTTGTAAACGGTGTGGGCGGTAAGAGCCAAGTTAAGGGCCCAGGGTAAGCTCTGAGATGCGTTGTGTATGCAATTGTACACAGCATGTTGCATAGTCGAGGCATACACTGGAAGCTTGTCATTCATGGAAATAAAGTCAATGTAGGATTCAATATATTCGAAATGTTTTCCACTGAGATTAAATAAAACATGAATAAACATTTGATCATAAACAACACTGAATAAACACCATGTTTACAGTTTCAACAGTTTCAAGTTACCATTCTCATCAGAAGTAGTTGACTTCAGTCGTTATTGTAATCAGCCTTCGTGAAATCAGTAAGTGTGTGCTTCTGCGTACATGTGCGTATGTGCTTCTGCGTACATGTGCGTGTGTGACTGCATAGCAGATAAACTGTATTCTAGCACCACAGCGCCAGCCAGGTGTCCTCCTTTAATATAGCATCTCCTGCGTGAAAAGGCACCTGAGATAAAGCACCACACTCGAGGCTCTGGGTTGTTAAATGCTGAATCTTGTTGATACATTGACTCGTGCGTGCGTTTACAAATAAGTGTCACTGTTGCCCTTCTTAGCCGAATACAGTTGACATGTGACATTCGAACAACCTGGAGACATTAATTTTTTATGTTGTAGGAATTGCTGCACAGATAACAAATTTGCCTCTGAGACAGCAAGCAATGCAACTTGGTATCAATGGGTGTCAAAGAAGTGCTACCCACAGTTTTTGGCAGGAATTAGAAATTTTGCAAGGGTGCCGGCAATAAATTGCCTACTCTTCACGAATGACACTCTGGGATATTTATGTGCACAAATAATCAGTGATGGCAGGGGCTCCTCCAGCTTAAGGTCCTCCAATGGTTGGCACACACATTGATGTATTGCCCTGCCTGGAAACACAAAGTTGACAGTTTATAGCTGAACTAAGATTCAAACCCTGGCTAGACAACTCAATGACAAGTGCACATACATATAAGCTATCCTGCAAGCCTATCTACCATATAAAACACAATGTCCGCTTGTGTTTTTGTACAGATGTCTGTCCCCCTTCATGAAGGTATGTTTTAAAGGCCAATCCTTTAACACGAATGTGTGTTCACTACGGTCTATTTCTGTGGATAAAACAAACTCGAAAAAAAAATTCCATAAAAGAGTAATTATGTCTCTTCTATTGGAATTGTAGAAGGTGGCTTGCAAACCGAGCCTCAAGGGCGGTGTACGGAAGCGTTTTTTTAAAAATAACAATAATACAAGGCACAGAGAGGTGAAATTCGCTGCACGTGATGTGCTGCACGTGATGTGCAACACGCGCAGAGTATAACGATTGTTCATTTACATCCATAGGATGTCTAATAAATGAAGAAGATATAAGGACACCTGCCACTCGGCCAAGGTTTTAGACTTTGGCACACTCGTGTGGCTGTACCATCGAATAAACTGTTCCAACCCATCATTTTTGATGGAATTTTATACTAGTTTACGAATAAAAAACATATATGGGATACAATATCCCAAACATATTTGGCAGGTTTGTTCATTTAAACCTTCGATTCTTTGTGCACATTTTAGGCAAAAATGTATTGCCGCTAATCAAAGTTGTTGAATTGGCAATTCTTTAGCATCCACTCATATGTTTTGATATATTGTGTAATTAATTTATTTCTTGCTATTCTTGGAGCAGACAGGCAACTAATTTATTTATTTCTTTTAAATGATGAACTTAGCAGCAATGTGGCTTTGGCAAAAGATTGCGGCAAACATAAGCAACGCTGGCCAGTTTTTCACGATGCTCCATCAAACCTTTGGCAGTGTATTGCAAACCGCCACTCAAAGGTACAATTTTAAACAGTTTCCAAAACACGCTTCAAGTCTGTAAATAATGGAGCATTAGCATTTGACCCTTATGCTTACATTCTCGAACAGCACTTTCAATCTGCTGATAAGAATGTTTTCACCATGACCATCATGATATGCAATGCATAGTCAGCCTTGCACTCCATACGGGTCAAAAAAACAAAATCTGCTTTTAGAAAAGAACGATTATTACAAAATATGGCGACTGTTTCAGTTACGACAAGCTCGAATCAACGTAGAATGTTCTTCCTAAGTCCGTAGCATTGACACCAACCTTATGCCTTCAAGGTAGAGCAGACCGACAATTATTTCAGGTCTCACTCAGCACCTTGGAATGGAACAATATTGTTTTTAATTTAAATTTTTTACACTTATGTTGACAGTGGGGGAAAGTCTGTTTTTAAAGCATGTCAATGGAAATAGAGGAAAAACATTCAAGGCACAACATTATTATTTCAATTTCCTTCATTTTTCTTTCTTAAATGTACATTTCCAAGAAGAAAATCTCACCTGGCTATTTTAACTTGCGCATAAGATTTGTTGTTTGCCTGTTCCACCGATTTCTGGAAGAGAAGAAAAAGTAAAGCATTGAAAGAAAATTAACCGAACGGAGTGTAACTCCGGTTACCTGTTTGCAAACACTGGGATATAGTGCACGCATCCAAAGCTGAAGTCTGTGGAGAATAGTCTGCAGATGTCTCGGGCTTCTGATGTGCCAGACAAGGATTCCATTAGCTCAGGCTCTTTTGAGTGGCTTGCAATGATGGGCTGTCTAACCTCATGACCCACAGAGCACCTTCTGCCCCAGTAAACAATCCCTAGGCACATCCTGAGACAGTAAACCTGTCAAACAAAGAATGCCAGCTTTCGAGGTTTTCTTGGACTAGCCTTCCTGGAAGCATTGTGTTATATGCTAAACCTAAGCAAATGCAAACATTCGGGCAGTTTCTGATGGAGTGTTGTGTGCAAAGTTCAGAAATGTCGTTGTATGTGTCGTGAACAGCTGAGGTTTAATTAATTTTAAGGTGCCACATTGTCGCAAATTGTCTGCGTAGGATTTCCGTTTTTCATGAAGTTGGCACAGCCCATATTTATGACTATATTCACTACCTCTGATTCAATCTTACTTTTGTCGGCTAGTAATTAATGAAATTAACGTAAAGGAATTGTTCGATGTCATAGTTGTCAAATTCAAGGCAGCATGTAATGCTGTCTTGTTAATCCTGGTGTTGGCTTAGCGGTTAGGGTGCGGCTTGGGATCCTAGGATCCCGGGTTCTCAATCCTGGTCATCGCTGAATTAACACCCAGGCGGGTTGACTCAGCCTGCCATCCTTCCGAAGTCGGCAAATTGAGTACCAGTTCACTGGTAATTCCCTGTGTATCGCAAGAGGTGACTAACAGGGTTGGCGGCAGGAAGAGCATCCGGCCATAAAACATTGCTTCAAAAAGGGGACCACGGTGCCTGAAAAAGGCCAACCCCTGCTCTGCGGGGAAAAATGGCCTCTAAAAGGTGGTTCAAGTAATGCTGTCTTGTTAGGAAACCAAAAACACCGTGGAATCCATGATTTAACTGAACTTACAGGGGGGAGTCTGGTATTGGATTAACGGTTAAGGTCGCTGGCTTAAAAGGTCTTACGGTCTGGAGTTTGAGCCCTAGCTGTCGTGCCAAATAAGTACCAAATGAGTACTAGAAACGATATGCAACTAGCAGCCACAGACTGCATACAAAACAACTACTTAAAGGGGGGGGGGGGGGGCAAGAAATGATGATGGCATTTTAAAAATATTTCTTTAAGAATATCTAGTGCGGCAAAATGTTGAGAGAATTGTTCTTAAAGGACGAATAAATTGTTGCTTCATACAATTAATTGTGAAACTTTAAAATCGCAATTGTAATGTGTTATGTTTTCTTGGGCCATCCTATGCTATACAATATACATAATCTTAGAAATCTGCTCCTGTTGTCACACCTGAAGTCACCACTTCAAGTCTTTACCGCACGACACTCACCGCTTTGCCTGAGAGCTTCAATGGCAACTCGGAGCCACTTGGCTAGGGCAGGAAAAACAAACAACAGCAAATCACAACATGCAGAGACATGAACGTGTCGCTCTTATCTCTAACGGTCATCTTAAGTCTGATTACAATAAACATCTGAAGTTTAATGCTTAAATGCAAATATGAAAGGTCTATTTTTTTGCATTATAAACTTTTATCTTCTTTCAGGATGTAGAATTTTTGATCTGCCCTTCCATAATGTGCGTCCAAAGAACCTGCAAAGTTTGGAAATCAATATGTTATGGCTTTGTGATTCCAATAATGGTAATTTCATTAACCCTAGGGCCTAGGACCAGGCTGCTCATAGAATGCCTTCGAGCCATGCATCCTAGGGTTAATGTGGCATAGGCTAAGATATAGACTTGGCATTTAATATGGAATATTTTTTTTTCTTGACTTGGGTTTACTTTCTTAACTCAGTATATCAATCTGGTGAGTTTCTTTTACACTTTGGTGATTTATTTGTTAAAAGAACCATGTCACTGATTGTCTGTCGCAGCAAGAAGTCAACAACAGGATTATATCACAGATGGCGTGGCAAAATGTACGGACAGGTGCATTTGATGATTGGATTCACAGTCGGGTATACAAGGGTTGTTGTGTTCTGCATTAGTGGAAAACAACTGCTGCACGTCTCCAAAAGTTATTGCCGCTTCCTCTGGAGATGGTCCATCAACTCGACAATGCTGTTTGTCATGGAGTGGTGGCTTTACGAAATTACGGCATGAAACAGCGTGCTATTGCTCGGCAGTATGGCATCACTCAAGGTTAGGTGTCAAAGATCCTGAAACGAAATGCTCAGAGGGGTGTCCCTACTCCAATACCGAGGCCAGGACCTCCCCACAGAACCACAAGGAGGGATGATCGCCAGCTGCACCGGTTAGTCCGCAATGGCCGTACCAAGTCAGCTAATCGGCTTAGGGCTGAGTGGCAACAACTGACAAATGTGCCTGTATCCAGAAGGCTAGTCAACCAACGACTGGTTCAAGCAGGCTATCGTGCCAGGCGTCCCCTGAGAAAGCCATGCCTGACCAGCCAACACCACCAGCGCCGATTGCAGTGGGCCAGAGAGCACCGTCAATGGAAGCCAGGACACTGGAATCACGTGATCTTCAGTGACGAGTCTAGATTTCTGGTCTATCGTCAAGATGGCCGCGTCCGAGTGCGCAGACAAGTGCATGAAGCCTACAACAAAGATTGTATAGTGCCAAGAGTCCAAGCTGGAGGTGGTGGGGTGACCGTTTGGGCTGCTTTTCATGCAGGGGGCAAAACTGATATGGTTGTTCTGAATGGAAACCTGAACCAGTTCAAGTACAGGGCCATTCTGGAAGAAACATTGCTTCCATTTGCTCATTCAGCCTTTCGAGGAAACTTTGTCTTCCAAGATGACAATGCACGGCCTCATCGTGCTCGCATGATCCAACACTTTCTTGCTGACCGTGGTGTAGAGCATATGGAATGGCCTGCCATGTCCCCGGATATGAATCCGATAGAGAACTTGTGGGCAGAATTAATGCATCAAATCGACCACTTGGACCAGCAGCCGACCTCTGTGCGTGAATTGCAGCAGGCTATTGTCACTGCATGGCAAGCGATTCCTGTCCAAACCTTGGCAAATCTCGTGAATAGCATACCTCAACGTGTACGTGCTCTCCTGAATGCTCGTGGGGGTTACACGATGTACTGAACTGTAATTTTACTGTCCGTAATCCCAGTCGTAATTTAACTTTTGTTTTTGTTAAAAAAAAATTTGGCTAATGTGCAAAATAAAGAGATACTTCTGGAAAACGTACAGAAGTTTAACACAGTACTGTCTGTGAATTGAGTTCGATATCAGTTTACATCACTTTCAAGGATCAATTTATTTGTTTCGAAACGTCAAATGTGGTTTTTGTTTCTTTTAAAGGTCACATTAACAAAATCTCGAATAATTTCAACATAATTCTAATGAACTTTTGGTTCTAAGACATCTTGAAAAGTAAGTTCACCCCCACAAAAAAAATATTCCATATTAAATGCCAAGTCTGTATATTGATAGCTTATCGAGTCCATGCAGACATCTTTGGATTCCATTGACTTTGTAAGCATTTGCATTTGTAAGATTTGGATTTGGATTCCATCTTTGGATTTGTAAGCACCATGGAGAAGGCTAACCCCCGCTCTAGTAGGGAAAATGGCCTTTAAAATGCATGTTGTTGTTGTTGTATGGAGAACACGTTGTAAAATTCAACGTCAGACAGACATCCCTGAGACAACTAGAAAGCATCTGAAAATGCCAAGCCCATCCGCGTCCGCTTTGTACTCGGCCTTCTCCTTCTTCTTCCGTATGTTAAACATTATGAAAACAGCTATAAAAAAAAATACAAAAAAATAGACAATTTTAGGCGACCTTGACCTTTTGATCTAAAACAATAATCAGCTTCTAGCTTTTGATTGGTGAACCAATTATGTGACCCGATTTACAAATTCTTTAAATTTCAGGTCATTTGGGTGAAAATTGCTGATTTTACGCAATGTTGACCTTTGACCTTTTGATTTAAAAAAAAAGCAACCAGCGTCTAGCTTTTGATTGGTGAACCTATTTTTGTTACCCGATTTACAAATTCTTTAAATTTCAGGTCATTTGGGTGAAAATTGCTGATTTTATGCAATGTTGACCTTTGACCTTTTGATTTAAAAGAAAAAACAATCAGCGTCTAGCCTTTGATTGGTGAACCAATTCAGTGATCCAACATACAATTTCTCTAAATTTCAGGTCAACTGGATGAAAATTAACGATTTTATGTGAAGGTGACCTTTGACCTTTTGACGAAATTATTAATTTGTCTTAGCTTTGTTGAAAATGTGAAGGCGAAAGGTCAAATGGTGAAAGGTTACGACCCAGACAGACACACAGACACATAGTGATTGCAAAACCCTGTCTCCCGCTGCGTGGCGGACAGGCTAATTGGGTTGTCAGCTGAATCACTGTCTGTATATCTGGAGAGAAGACGAAAGAAACTTGTGACTTCAACTATGATTTTCGATGCTGGCACGTCCTTCATCTCTACGTTGCAAGCCTTCCAATTCAATGACTTGATCAACCTCTGGTGGAGGTGCAATCCTTGGCCTTAACATCTTCCATGCCTTGCCATGGACCAATAAGACAAGCTGTTCTATAACGCAGGGCGTTGCCGAAGAACACTCTGTAGAGCAAAAGTCTTTCCTAGACCGTTCTCATCGTTCATTTGTGTACAAGGCCATTCATCCACACAAGTGCAATTGCTCCTATTGTGGGCTAGTTTTGCTATTGTTCACCCAAGGAGGCAGTCGAATCTAGCGTCCCAAGGGTATTTGCTATCTCTTGGCTGGAGGATCAAATGCAAGCACTTTCCTTATTGAAACAGGTGTGGCCTCTACTCCCTCAATCTGATCTTGTCTTGCCTGCCTTTTCAGCTTTTCATCACTTCCACGCTATGCCAAGTTGCACGTGTTAAACCAGTAAAACCATTCCTCGTCCACCATCCCTGCAAGTTTAAGGTTAATGCTCACCTACACTCCTTTAATCCCCTTTTCCCCTATCTGTATAATGACATCACCAGGTACATCCAGTCTTGTTTTCCCTCGAGTCTCTCAAAATGACTGCGCACTGCATGCTCATGTGGGCTCCCATGTGCATGCTTGTCCTGCTCGTTATCTACGCTTATCTTGTTTGTTTGTGTGCATCTTGTCTGCTTGTTTCCTTTGACTCGGTCGTCAGTGTTTTGACCTTTCACCCGTATCATCCCACTCCCCCAGGAGTCTCTTCCTCTGTGCTGAAAATGCAATGAAAATGAATAACGTTTTCAGAAATGTTACTTCTGTGCAGGGGCCTCTTTAAAGAAAGGACAACTTGCAACTTTGTGCTAAAACAAAGGACGCAATTGCAACCGGTCCCCTTGTGTTTTATACCTCTCCCCCCCGCCCTCCCCCTCCCACGCCTCCTGCCCCCAAGCCCTCTCCCTCCCACACTTCTCTCTGCTCTCAAATGTTGTGGTTGTGTGCTTCCCCTTCTCTCCCCATCTTGTCTTCCGCTCCCTCTTTTTGTATATTTTGTTTGTCTGGTTGATTTGTTTGTGAAATAAATGTTAGCTCTTTCACGAGCCTCGATTCAGTATACAAAAAAAACAAAAAAACAAAAACTCTGATTATGCTCCCCATAATGAACGATCATTGCAAATGGCCTGAACTTTGGTTAACAGATATTGTCACCCAGTGTGCAAATCCGAGCTTACACACCCGAGACACGTGGTGTGTGGTCACGGAGAACCGAGCGGGGTTTGGCCAAATTCAAAGCTGAGCACGGGAAATAGAATCCCACGCTTTTTCCAACGGCTGCCTGCTGTTCTAACAACACGGTGGCGGGACGACATGTCCCTACTCCAATGATGTAATGAACATTTTAAGCGTGAACGAATGGTCACAATAAAACAGAGCATCGCAATATGAACTGGAACAGCCCTCGGTAGAGCGCGTACCTCCGCCAGGCCCAACAGTTCGTTTTGTATCCCAATGATAGGCTGGATCTGGATTCGGACCTGAACCAAAATCTAATCGGTTTGTTTTTGTCACCTAACCAACTCGTCCACCAAGTTTAGTCATTACTCGTCCATAACTTTTTTTAATATCATGTTACATATCGCATTTCGTCCGATCTCTCAATGGTAAAGAATCAGGTAAAAATTAAATAATTATCATATCAGAATCCATATTCAGATCTTCACCAAAATCGAATCGATTCGTCCATGTAACACACCCTACCTGTCCACCACGTTTCGTCCAAATCTGTCCATAACTTTTTGAGATATCCTGCTATATGTCGGTTTTGGCCCTATCACTCAATAGTGAATAATAACTTGAAAATTAAATAATTCTCGTATCCGAATCCATATTCAGATCTTCACCAAAATTGAACCAATTCTTCCTTGTCACACACCCAACCTCTCCAAAAAGTTTCTTCCGAATCCGTCCACAACTTTTTGAGATATCCTGCTATACGCCTTTTTTGGCCCTATCTTTTTTGGCCCTATATCAATGGTGAAGAATCACTACTCGTGAAGAAAATTCTACTAGCCGGATCCGAATCCGGATCTTCACCAAAACCTAATCGTTTCGTTCATGTCACATTCACTACCTCTGGCAAATTTAGTCTGAAGCCGTCCACAACTTTTTGAGATATCTCGTTCACAGACACACAGACAAACAAATGAAAAATCGGTCAGAGACCGAGGACTTGCCACAATGTACTTTTTTTATCGGCCATTTTGGATCAAAATGGCGGGAAATCTATACATGTATATACGTTAGGCACTGGAAGGTAACTGAGTAAGTGTATGCATATCTCTTGTCCTTTCAGAGTTATAGTGGTTTGAAATATATTTTCAATGAAAACTTGGCCCCCTGACCTTTGACCCCAAAAATCATTAAAACTAAGCATTTTTGACCATTTTAAGCCACATGTTATTATTCGGGAATTGAATAATGAACATTTTGGTGTTGGTTATAAGGGAATCAGGTAATGTTTGACAGAGTTATTAGTAAAAAAAAATTTTTTGACCTTGAGTTTGACCTTTCAAGGTCAAAGGTCATGGTACCAAATGAAATGTCGTATGTGACTTCCTATATGTCAGTAATAGTAAGTGTATGCATATCTCTTGTACTTTTAGAGTTATAGTGGTTTGAAATATATTTTAAATGAAAACTCGACCCCCCTGATTTCACGTTTTGGGTGATCTTGAGCTTGACCTTGGGCCTAGAGAGTTAAAAATTGGGCACAGTCTATTCCAGGGAAAGGCAAATACGTGTGAAAAGTTTGATGATGGTATGTGCAACGATGTTGACATAGTACTGCGCACAAACAGACAGACAGACAAACCAACCAACCAACATACTAGCCGGAATCTATTTCCGGCAAGTAACAAACAAGAACTATGTCGTGCATAGCACGATACTTGCGAAATCCCTTAAATAAGTTGCTGGCCTGTGTTTATCTCAAAAATAATTGGTGGTTGAATTCACTGACCAGATATGCAAGTCCTCTTAAATTTAATTTCCAGGTCAATCGGATAAAAATTGAGGATTTTAGAAATTTGGCCTATGTTGACCTTTTGGACAATGTTGACCTCAAATATAATTGGTAGTTGACTTCAGTGACCAGATATGCAAATCCTCTTCAAATTTCAAGTCAATCGGATGAAAATTGCGCATTTTAGAAATTTGACAAAGTTGGTGACCTTTGGCCTATGTTGACCTTTTGACCTTTTGACCCCAAAAATAATATGCTCCTTGATTATGACGAACTCTACCATTTGGCGAGGTTTTGTGAAGATCATTTGAAAATTGTGACCTGTAGGCGACTGACATACAGACATACAGACATACAGACAGACAGACAGACAAGAGAGACAGACAGACAGACAGAATGAAAAATCACTCATAGAGTGACACTTGGCAAAAATAACAAAGTGGAATGGCACTCAGTAAAGCATCCTTTTACCTTACAAATAATTGTTGGTTGAATTCTGTGACCTGATATGCAAATCGTCTTCAAATTTTAAATTAATCGGATGAAAATTGATAATTTTAGAAATTTGACCTAGGTTGACCTTTTGGCCGACGTTGACCTCAAAAATAGTTTGTGGTTGAATTCAATAAGCTGACCTGCAAATCCTATTCAGATTTCAAGTCAATCAGATTAAAATGTAGGATTTTAGAAATTTCAAAATGGTTGTTGACATTTGGCCTATGTTCACCTTTTGGCCCATGCTGATCTCAAAAATAGCTGTTGGTTGGTTTCAGTAAGTTGATATGAACATCCTATTCAAATTTCAAGTGAATCGGATGAAAATTTAGGATTTTAGAAATTTGAAAAGGTTGTTTACCTTTTGGCCTATGTTGACCTTTTGGCCTATGTTGACCTTTTGGCCTATGTTGACCTTTTGGCCTATGTTGACCTTTTGGCCTATGTTAATCTCCATAATAGTTGGTGGTTGAGCTCAGTTAGCTGATATGCAAATCCTATTCAAATTTCAAGTCTATCGGATGAAAAGTGAGGATTTTAGAAATTTGAAACAAGTGGTTGACGTTTGGCCTATGTTGACCTTTTGACCTCAAAAATAAATGTGATTCTGTCAGACCACGAACTCTACCATTTGGTGAAGTTTCGTGAAGATCGATTTGAAATTGTGACCTGTACGCAAGTATAAGTGAGCGGACAGACAAACAAACACACAAACCGGAGTGATCAACATACATGTCCAAAATATATTTTTTGCCAATTAACGCATAAGACCAACCAATATATTTGAACAATCTTCAATTTTTTCAAGTAACAAAGACAGACATGTGTGAAAGCATAACCTCCATCCACCTTCGGTGGCGGAGGTAAAACTGTAATCGGCTTGTTCTTGTCACCTACCCAATTCATCCAACAATATTTGTCATAATCCATAAATAACTTTTTGAGATATCATGCTACTGTAGCGGTTACCGGTAGCATGACACAATTACCCTGCACCGGCCGATGACGCAACCGGCGAGCGGTCACATGTCCGGACTCGCCCGGGCGGGTTGAGACTTGCCTTTACCGGGCGAACGCTTGCCTTGCATACCACGCCCCGTTGAGAGGCGTGGCTTATCTATTTGCATACCACGCCCCGCCTGAGAGGCGTGGCTTTTGTGTGTTGAGTTTCTGATATATATTTCCGCCCGTTCGATGGGCTGATTCAGTGCTTTGGAGTTCGTTTGAGTGAGCTGGGAATAAATAGCTCAGAGAAACTTAATTCCTGGCGTCGTCCATTTTGTCCGATTTTATCGTGCGAGCACAGCTCCCACACTACTGTATATATCATTTATTGTCCCGTCTCCTAATGGTGAAGAATCACTTAAATAAATTACTACACAAAAACAACTACATTTGAAGACTGGGGGCACAAATCCATACGGCCGATACGAGCCTCAAAAAAACAGTCAGAATCTTAACTTCTTTTTTTTCTTCTTTTTACGTTAAAGACTCTCGTCACGGACTGAATCATACTTGAGGCCATATCTATAGAAAAGAGAAAGAGAGCCAATATTACGGGATAATTCAAGCAAGTTGAGTTTTGAGGTCAGATTGGGAGAGTTGATGAGTCAGAATGCTTTAGACTCAACTGTAACGTAAATATGTAGAGTTAGACTCTCTCTAGATGTGTCCAGAAGCTATAGACGAATCAATACTTCATATAATCAGAGCAACTTTTCAGATGAGAGGAATCTCCGACAATCTGAACAGGACTTAAATACTCCTGTCTAAGTCTAAGTCTGGTAACGACACATGATGGGCGGGGATAGGTAGGTTATTAAAATAAATAAATAAACCTCAACTTGAAGCCGGGGCAGAATAATATAGTGGGTGATAATGGTGGAAATAGCATCTCTGCCAGTGCATCCACCACATATGCAGGTGACCTAGTATGGAGGACAGAGCAATCTAGTACCGAGATGCGACGGTTCGAATGGGCATTGTGGTGCTCAAGCTCCAGGGAATCGAAATAATCCATAGCAAGCTTTCTTCCTTTCTTTTATCTTCTTTCCTCTCTCTCTCTCTTTCTCTTCCCGCACTCAATTCAATGCTGGTCAAATCAAATACAAGCAGCTTGGTGAGGATGGAGAGTAATGTTTGGATTGAGCGGTATAGGGGGTTCATGGTTGTAATTATCATGGGGGGGAGTGGGTGGCAGGCTTGTGGGCACCGAATTGTGGGCATCTTGGTAAACACAGGCTTATGGGCATCTTGCGGCTCTAGATTGATTGGCCTGTGACCTCACGCCTCTGGTTACAAAGCGCCACCCAACCAAGGCAAAACCAAACAGCATGAAGATGAGCAGCAATCTACATGACACTTAAATACCACTGGGAGTCACCATACAATTTCCTGTGCATTAACAGTAGACATTCTACAGTGGTTTGCAAAAGTATTCACCCCCTACCAAAAATGGCACATTTAGATGAATTACGAATTATGGATAAACAATGTTTCCAAATGAACCTTTTTATTCATAAATAAAGAGATCAATCTAAACACTCTTATAGTTGAAGTAGGTTCCATGTCAGGAATACCTGCAAAAACTCATGTACAAATCAAAATTCACTGGTTGTAAAAGTATTCTGCCCCTTAGGTCAGTACTTCGTGGACTCACCTTTTTGCAGGAATGACTGCTTCAAGTGTTTTTGGGTCGTCTCTACCAGCTTTTCACAGTGAGATGGTGAAATATTTGCCCATTCTTCACGTGAAAATTGCTCTATTTCTGTCAAATTTGATGGGGATCGTCGATGGATTGCAATCTTCAAGTCTCGCCATAAATGTTCAATTGTGTTCAAGTCAAGACTGTGATTGGGCCACTCAAGAACATTTATGTTATACTTATTCAGTCACTCGAGTGCAGTTTTAGCTTTGTGCTTCAGATCATTGTCCTGCTGAAACGTGAATTTCTTACCCAGTTTAAGATTCATGGCTGATTCAAGCAGGTTTTCATCAAGGATTCTCCTGTACTTTGCACTGTCCATTGCTCCTTGTATCCTGACAAGATTGCCAGTCCCTGATGATGAAAAGCAGCCCCATAACATGATGCTGCCACCACCATGCTTAAACGTTTGACTGGTGTTGACTGGGTGATGTGCAGTGTTCGGCTTGCGTTAAACATAGCTCTTTGAATTTAGATGAAAAAGTCCAATTTTTGTCTCGGCTGACACCAAAACTTTTCTCCACTTGCCTGCAGTTTAAACACATTAAGATACTCCATATCAGCTTTTAGATGCGCCTATTTCAATAATGGCTTCTTTCTTGCAACCCGTATAAAGCTGGTCCAGCTTCATACAGCTGATGTATTAACAAAAGAGGTGCAAGTTGATGCTCTTGTAAAGGGCAATGTTGACTCTTACGTCATGGCTGCGAAATTCAAGAGCTGCTTGAAATACACAAAACTGTCCAGACAAGTGTACAGCATTACAAGTGTACTCAAGAGATGAAATGGCTACCATAAGCCAGCTTTGTGAAGGGAAGGGAATATTGTTGAATGATGAACACTGACTCCCATCTCGGACATAGAACCTTGCAGATCTTTAAAATTCATTATTGGATTTACAGTGACATTCCAAAGCAGTTTCCTGCTTGCCCAGCTGCTAAGTTTGGATGGTCGACCTGATCTGGGTAGAGTCTGCTTGATATGATACATCTTCCACTTCTTAATAATGGATTTCACCATACACAAGGGGATAATGAGTGACTTTGAAATCCTCTTATAACCCTCTCCAGATCGGTGCTTCTCCACCACTTCATGTCTGACTTCTTAGGAAAGTTCCTTGTTTTTCATGTTTGCCTTGTTGGTTTACCAAGTGAGTTGCACCTTAAAACTCCTTAGATAATTGGGGAAGCTTAATTTTTAAGTTAAACTACTGACTACATACAGGTGAAACCTATTACACTTATTTTGTAACCTTTCAAACAAATAGTTTACTCCTGAAGTTATTTCGGGTTGATTAGGCAAAGGGTTTGAATACTTATGCAACTGAGAATCATCTGATTTCTGTTAATCAAACTTATTCACATTTATCTGCATTTTTTACCTTTATCACTTTGGAGTAGTTTGTGAAGACTGTATATTAAGTTTGAATTGAGAGTATCAAGAAATAAGCTCAGATGGCATAAAAATGTGAAAACCTTGGATAGGGGGGGGGGGGGGGTGGGGAGGGGGTGAATACTTTTACAGGCCACTGTAGATTTGCCATTGTATATCAATTAAATATATAACCTTAAAATGTACTCTGAACCCAGCGTTGGTTTAATGGAGCTTAACATGCCCTGCAAGAGTTTCACTAAGTTGCATACATTAGATTCCAAACAGTTTTCAAAGTTTTCTTTGAAGTTGCCTCATTCGGTATATATCAGTTATCTTTATGGCAGTGTAAATGAGGGTGCAGGCTGACAGGATCGGTCGGAGGTCACACACTCACTTTTGAGCTGTCTAGTCTGGGTTCAATTCCAGGTTTGACCATAAACTCTCATCCTGGTGCTTCACAGGCAGGCTGCTGTCGCATCAAAGAGTGTGTCCTCTATGTTAGCCTTCTCTAGTGTGGATGTTAAATATCTCACGGTACCTTTCAAAAAGAGTTGGCAATTGTGTGCCAGTACCCTGTCCAAATTAAAAAATTCCTGCTATAACCTGGTTGAGAGAGAGAGAGAGAGAGAGAGAGAGAGAGAGAGAGAGAGAGAGAGAGAGAGAGAGAGAGAGAGAGAGAGAGAGAGAGAGAGAGAGAGAGAGAGAGAGAGAGAGAGAGAGAGACAGAGAGAGAGAGAGAGAGAGAGAGAGGAGATGGTCTTTGCCAGGTCTATTTGCTCATTGGATAGAAAACAGAGTACCAATAATATTCAAGGTCATCGGTGACAGATCACAAATGATGTTTTTTCATATTTCCCAGATTTCTCGTAAGTAATGGTATCAATAATTAAACATTTATAAAAGATGTATTATTTGTGGATTCACTTTAAAATAGCGTAGGGTTCATCACACTTCTTGCAAATATTCTGGAAAAATTAAAAGCTTCTTTTTTTTTTTTACTGGAGGTGAACCGAATGAGTACACGTAAGACAAATTAGATATAGATCTAGTAACCTTCGATGTATTTGGTGTATTTGCAAAAGAGATGCAAAATGATGTTCTTGTGAAGGGAAATGACAGCTCTCACATCATGGCTCCAAAATTGAAGAGCTGCTCGAAATACCCAAAACTGTCCAGACCAGTGTACACCATGAGTGTGCACTATATATGGAAACCAATAATTGTTTTCACAGTTATTATGTTCGTGCATGGTGGATGTGAATAACTATAAGGGTGGAAGGTTAACATGCGGATGGAGGAGAAATAAAGTTTTAACATAGATGGGACAAACCTATCATCAGGTTATTAATACCAGCAACTGTACCCGCCCTACGGGGCGGGGCTTCAATTGGGAGGCCCAAATGAAAAGGCAAAATATCAGAAATTGAAGGCTTTTTATTTTATTTTAAACGATTTATATAAACATCCGTTAAATCGTATCACATGCGAATCATCAAACTCTAAACAGTATTTGTAGAATTTCAATAAAAGCCACATCACTGTTCATATCGGTAAATATGATTCCATCGTGTTTGGAAAAACTGGAAAATTGGAAAAATTTGGAAATTGGAAAAACAATATAGCCTATTTTACTCCAGGGGGTCCCAGGATTACCCATCCAAAATTTCGTTGCGATCGGTTCGGCCGTTTTTGCGGTACCTGGGAACAGACGGACAGACGGACAGACATTTGGTGAATTATAGCAAGATATGCAAGATAAGCAAGAGTAGACAAAACATCAAAAGGTGGGTATTAAAAAACTGTCCCTCTTTGACCTCATCACAGGAGAGTCCAATAAAGTTGAGAGTTGCACAATGCAGGAGAGACAGATGTGATGTCAGGATGAGCAGTACTCAATGATGAGCAGTACTCCAATGAGCTATGGATGAACAATATGGCCTTGTAGACTGTGAAGAGTTCCGATTTTCCGAGGAAATACTTGGATCAGTGGAGGATGTCCAGTCTGCATCTGACTTTGGAGCCCAGCTTAACTATGTGCTATATGACCCAGGAGAGGTCATACCTGACTGATGTTGAGTCTTAGAAGCTCAAAAGATTGAATGGCTACAAGTGGCTGGCCATGAAAATAGATAGGTGGGTTACTTTAGCAATCCTTCTGGATTGACAGGGTGAGAGAGTGAGATTTTCCAGGATTGAAGGAGATGTCCATTTACCAGACCAGCATTTAATCAATTGCAGATGAGCAGAGAGTGACGCCGCTGCAATTTGCCTAGCAGAGGCATTATGGTGACAAATATTGGCAAAAGTGCAAAAGTAACGCATAATATAACATTTTGAAATTGCTATTTCACATTATGATTTCACTTTGTTTTGTTTTCACCCCTGTTTGTCTATCTGTTTGTCTGTGAGCAGGATAATTCAAAAAGTTGTGGACGGATTTGGACGAAAGTTTGTGGAATGGTTAGTTGTGTGACAAGGATGAATCGATTCTATTTTGATGAAGATCCCGATCTGGATCCGGATACGAGATTTTTAAAAGTTATTCTTCCCCATTGGGAGCTTTTGGGTAGGCGAGTGGGGTGGGTGACAAGAACAAGCCAATTTGATTTTGGTCCAGTTCTGAACACAGATGTTGTTTCATGAAAAGTGCATGGAGAGCTTCGTTCGATGTTGTTACCCTCGCCAGAAGAGAGGGTATTGCATTTGAGTCCGTTTGTCTGTCTGTCTGTTTGTTTGTTTGTCCGTACAGAATAAATATGATTTTCTCTGCAACCGTTGGTCCGATCGACAGTAAATTATCACTATAGGTGCAACTCCACCTGTTTAATTTTTTGAATGATAATTATGACGTTATAGGTCACGTGGTTCGGCCGTCATCTTGGAAAAACCGAAAAACTTTGCACCTCTATATCTCTGAAAGTGCTGAATAGAAAAAATTGAGTCATGGCTCATTGTAAAGAACTCTCCATGTGGAATAACATATGTTAATGATGATGTCATACGTGCCTCGATTATGACATCATAATTCGATAAGTACAAAACTTCATCTGATAAAGATGAAAATTTCTTGAGCATCATCTAGGAATAAATTAGTGGAGAAAAAAACAATAATGACGTCACTTGGTTCTGCCGCCATATTTGTTTTAACACAAAAGCCTTAAAAACCACATATAATACATCCTGGCGAGGGTTTGCAATCGCTGATTGCTCTTTTTCTTGTTTTTGATGTTGTTTAGAGGTCGACCCATCACTGGGGATGGTAGTCGGACCAAAGCGATAGATATTCCCTGCTACTGAGGTCTATATCCTCTTCTGCAAAAAAAAACAAAGTCAAAATCTTGATGAATTTGCTATATTGAAAAAGGACACCAAACATTCGGAATTGGAAGAATCCTTAAAATATGGTTCATTGCAAAAGTCAGGAAAAATTAGATGTGGCTTCGACGAAGGTGCTTAATGATACGCACACAGTAAACGAGGTTTGATGATTCCCGAAAAGAACCATGCAATGAACAGCAACAATAATGTAATGCAGTGTAATGAATAGAAAACAACAAAAAAGCAGCCGAATAGAGAGAGGTTCGGCCATTAACCATGGTAGACATTCTTGGGGCACCTCCTGATGGAAACCGGCCAGCACGCACCATGGGCCTGTTAGAAGCGACCATTGCGAACAAAGCTTTGCTCAGTCGAAATACCTCAAATCGTTCAAGATAACACGTCATGTGTTTTCCTCACGCATGGGAAGCCTTATTATTACCTCCGCCACTGAAGGTGGGCAGAGGTTATGCTTTCACCCCTGTCTGTCTGTTACTTGGCAAAAAAAATGAGAAACTTTTTAAAGTATGTGTTTGTTTGTCTGTCCGCTCACTTATACTTGCCTACAGGTCACAATTTTAAACCGATCTTCAGGAAACTTCACCAAATGGTAGAGTTCGTGGTCCGACAAAATCCTATGTATTTTTGAGATCAGGCTAGGACAAAGGTCAACAACAATTTCAAATTTCTAAAATCCTCAATTTTCATCCGATTCACGTTGAAATTTGAATGGGATTTACATATCGGCTAACTGAATTCAAACACCAACTATTTTTGAGGTCAACATAGGCCAAAAGAGCAACATAGGCCAAAGGGCAACCACTTTTTTCGCATCTCTAAAATCCTCAATTTGCATCCGATTGACTTGGAATTTGAATCCGATTTACATATCGGCGAACTGAATTCAACCACCAACTATTTTTGAGATCAACATGGGCCAAAGATCAATGTAGGCCAAAGGTCAACAACAATTTCAAATTTCTAAAATCCTTAATTTTCATTCGATTGACTTAAAATTTGAATAGGATTTTCATATCAGCTTACTGAAACCAACCACCAACTATTTTTGAGGTCAACATAGGCCAAAAGGTCAACATAGGCCAGATTTCTAAAATTGTCAACTTTTCATCAGATTAACTTAAACTTTGAAGACGATTTGCATATCAGGTCACTGAATTCAACCACAAATTATTTTTGAGGTCAAAAGGATGCTCTACTGAGTGCCATGCTACTTTGTTCTGTTTTGCCAAGTGTCGCTCTATGAGTGATTTTTCATTTGTCTGTTTGTCTATCTGTTAGTTTGTCTGTTTGTCTATCTGTTTGTTTGTCTGTTTGTCTGTATGTTTGTTTGCTTTTCTGTATGTTTGTCTGTATGTTTGTTTTTCTTTTCTGTCTGTCTGTTTGTCTGTCTGTCTGTTTGTCTGCCTGTTTCTTTGTTTGTCTATTTGTGAACAGGATATCTCAAAAAGTTGCGGACGGATTTGTACGAAATTTGATGGATGGATTGCGTATGTGACAATGACAAATTGATTAGATTTTGGTGAAGATCTATATCTGGATACTAGATTTTTAGTGATTCATCACCATTGAGAGATAGGGCTAAAACTGATATATAGCATGAAATCTCAAAAAGTTGTGGATGGATTTGGATGAAACTTGGTGGACAGTTTGGGTGTAACAAGGACGAATCGTTTTCATTTTTGTTCAGGTCTGAATCCAGATCCGGCCTATCAGTGGGATACAAAACGTAAACTGTTCAGCATGGTGGAGGCATGCGCTCCACAGAGTGTCGTTTTCGTTTACCGGGTGTAACCGGTTAAACATCACATCTATCTTGTGTCCGTGCTCCATATGTTGCACCATGCAGTGCTTCTACGATGTAACTCCATCTGATGCTGTATTAAATTTTGTTGGTGGTGTGTCATTAGCTCATTATATAGTGCGCACTTTGGTGTGCAAGTGTTTTGCACTGTACATTTAGTACTGAGTGAAGATACCATCATGGTTTGTGCACCTCATCCCGTGTGGCGGACATATTGGCATGGTCCAAGTACCAAAACCATGCCAAGGTATATTTACCTTGTCCTGTGGTGAGGTGTGAATTCTCTCTTCCTGTAACTTGATATTTATAAGTATGTTCCATGTGGGGAACATATGGGGCTGTGTATTTACACTGCGTCATGCTGTGCGAACATAACTGCAAAAACCACATTATTTTGCAAAGGTGTGCTTTCATCTCTCACTCATAAATTTATAAACCACCATTAGTAGCATGTTGATGATCTCTTCTGTGTTTGCCACACATTTTGCTCCAATCTAAGCACACTGTATGATCTTGTTGCAGATGCTTCACTCTGCATGATAGAGCTATTACTCATTCTTTAACGGCACAAATTATTCCCACCTTCTTGTAGTGTCACCTGGGTGAGGGGCGTCCGAGTGGTTCTGACCCAGGGCTTTCTGGAACTGGCTGGCCAGGCCTGAAGCGTGACAATCAGGAATTCATAAATTACTGAGGGTAATGGCGATAACTCGCCCACTATTTGTGAAAGAGACCATGGGATCTGTAACTTTCACCAATCACCAGTGACACTTCATGGGTGTCACAGCTTAACATCCATCTGAAGGACAGCGCGTACTGGGAAACACCAGGATGACAATTTAGAACAGGGTCGAGATTCAAACTCAAGTTAGGCAGATCAAATGCAAGTACGCCTACCCCTCTCAGTTATCATGCTAACTTCACATCTATATAAACAATAAAATATGTTAAGCACTCCTACAAAAAAAAAATTACCAAATTATTTTTTGCAAATTTTTTTTTCAAAAAAAATAAAAATATATCAACTTCAAATTTCCTTTCAAACACAAACTATAAATCATGTGAAAATGCAAAGCCCGTCCACGTCCGTTTGTATGCAGAAGTCTTCTTCTTCTGTATACTCAAACTAACGAAAGCAGTTTTTAAAAAAATACAAAATGAAAATTGATTATTTTATGCAGCCTTGACCTTTGAACTGTTGATCTAAAAAAAAAAACAGCTTCTAGTTTTTGATTGGTGAACCAATTCATTGATCCAATCTGCAAATTCTTAACATTTCAGGTCAACCATATGAAAATCGACAATGTTATCTGACCCTGACCTCTGACCTTTTGACCAAATTATCAATTTGCCTTTTCCACATTATCATAATAAAGCTTTGTTGAAAATTTGATTGCAAAACTCAAATGGTAAATTATAATTTCAGGTCAATTGGATGAAAATTGATTATTGTGATGCTGACCTTTGACTGTGTGTGTGTGTGTGTGTGTGTGTGTGTGTGTGTGTGTGTGTGTGTGTGTATGTGTGTGTGTTGTTTGTGTGTGTGTATGTGTGTGTGTGTGTCTGTGTGTCTGTGTTGTGTGTGTGTGTGTTGTTTGTTTGTGTGTATGTGTGTTGTTTGTGTGTGTGTGTGTGTGTGTGTGCCTGTGTGTGTGTCTGTGTGTCTGTGTTGTGTGTGTGTCGTTTGTTTGTGTGTGTGTTGCATGTGTGTGTGTGTGTTGTTTGTGTGTGTGTGTGTGTGTGTGTGTGTGTGTGTGTTTGTTTGTGTGCTTTATTACGAGCCTTAGCCCACGAATAAAAAATATTCATTAATAGATTAGAATACGATTAAAATGATGTTTGAAGATTGTGCAAGGCAAACTGTTACTCTCCTATTGGTTGTTATCCCTATATGCGGTTGTTATCTCCTTAGTATGATTATTGTGACGTGTTGAAATATTTCTGGCAATATTTGATCGATCTCTGAGAACTTGAACATTTTCACGCATCATGTGAAATCCTCCAAACTGATAAGTTTGTGCCAAAGTATAACTTTCCCGTCGGTCGGCCTGTCAATTTGATTCCTCATGCGGACAATATTGCCCTTACAAAAATCCTAAGATGCATTTATATTGAAAACTTGTAAAAATTAATGAGGTTGCAAAGACATTTTCATCGGATCCCATTATAATTCCTTGAGATTGTTTCAGGGCATTTGAAAGAGGACAAGCACAGAGGGATCTTCAGGAATCAAATTTCTATATGCTACATCCCACGACCCCTCCATAAACAGTAGGCACAAGTTAACATGTTTCTTTAAAATGTTTCTTTGACAAACCATAGCCATGACCAAGTCTGATATACAAGCTGCAAAACATTGAATTCACATTCACGGCACGAGGTAGGGTTCAACATGACAGTCTGCAGCACCTGTTTACCTTTCCGCACACATATTCGGCTATATTACGCCTTTATTATGGATAATACGCCTAATATTAAGGAAATGTCAAAAGCAATGTGAAACCCAAGCACCTTCGTAAATATAACTATAAATCATGAATAAAATAAATTAATCTGATTAAGCAACAAACGCAAAAAACAACAACAACCACGGTTCCCGAAAAAGGCCAACCCCCGCTTTGCGGGGAAAAATGGCCTCTAAAGGTGGTTATTTTTTTTAATAATCTGATTAAGCAATATAAATAAATGAATTATCATGATGTCAAAAAAATCCCAAACTTTCTGCCTGTCGAGTAGTGTAAAACCAAGACAATAAGACATGGTATTTTATATATCTTACTGCTTTAATTGAAAAATCTAAGTGAATGATTGTAAACTGTTTCTCGAGATACAAATTAAAAATTGCACTTTTTCATAACTTGTGATCAATTACCTCCGCTACCGAAGGTGGATGGAGGTTATGTTTTCACGCCTGTCCTTCTGTCTGTCTGGTTGGTCTGTCTGTGAGCGGGATATCTCAAAAGCTTATGGACGGATATGAACAAAACTTGGCGGAGAGGTTCGGTGTGTGACAAGAATGAAATGACTCGATTTTGGGCAAGATCTGAATACATATCCCGATACGATAATTAAATTTTTTTTCTAAGTGATTCTTCATCATTGAGTAATAGGGCCAAAAACGATATATCGCATGACATTTCAAAAAGATATGGATGGATTTGGACAATACTTCATGAACAGGTTTGGTGTGTGACGAGGACAAATTGTTTCGATTTTGGTCAATATTCGGATCCCGATACGAGAATTTAAAAAAAACTTATTTTGTGATTCTTCACCATTAAGATATAAGGCCAAAACGATATACACCACGATATTTCAAAAGGTTGTGGATGGGTTATGATAAAACTTGGTGGATGAGTTGGGTTGGTGACAATAACAAGCCAATTCGATTTTGGTGAAGATATGAAGACGGATCCAGATACGAGAATTTTTTTTTTTTTTGTGATTTGTCACCATTGAGTAATAGGGCCAAAACTATATATAGCATATGATACTTCAAAAAGTTATGGATGGATTCGAATGAAACTTGATGGACAGGTTGGGTGTGTGACAAGGACAAATTGTTTTGCCTTTGGTGAAGATTTGGATTCCGATACTAGAATATTTGAAAAAAAATTGTGATTCTTCACCATTAAGATATAAGGCCAAAACGATATACAGCATGAGATTTCAAAAAGTTGTGGATTGGTTATGACAAAACTTGATGGATGAGTTGGGTGGGTGACAAGAACAAACAACACCAACAACAACAACAACAACAGGCATTTAAAGATTATTATTTTCCCTGCAAGAGCGGGGGTTAGCCTTGCGGGCCCCATGACAATCTCCTCCATCTTGCCCTATTTTCTGCATCTCTCCTTGTTAACCCCCTTGCCCGCATTTCGTCTTCCACCATCTTTAGCCAAGTCTTTCTCGGTCTTCCCCATCCTCTACTCCCTTCTACATTCATTTCCATCACTCTTCTCAACCAATCACTTTCATCCTTCCTCAACACATGACCAAACCATCTCAACCTGTTCCTCTTCACAGCATCCATCACAGGCTCTATTCCCATCATCTTTCGCAATTCATCATTTGTCTTCCTCTCTCTCAACGATACTCCGCACATCCACTGAACTATTCGCATTTCCACCCTTTCCAGCCTTCGTTTCTGTTCTACATTCATTACCCATGTCTAGAGTCTAGAGCATGGTGACAAGAACAAGCCGATTAGATTTTGGTTCATGTACGAATCCAGATCCGGCCTATCAGTGGATCTGTTCTGGTATCCACAAAACATAACCTGTTCAGCCTGGCGGAGGTTTGCGCTCTACCGAGTGCCATTCTTGTTTTAGTTTAAATAACTGACATTTTATTTATACCTTGTGTCATATGATGTAAAGGCTCCGAAAGCATTGCATATGCTGTTGTGAAATGTACCAATTGTTATGGACAAAAACATATCCTTATAATTACCATTTGTAAGCATAAGAGGAAATATATATTTTAAATCCCTATCAAAAGGGTCTCTTTCAAAGCGACTTGAGGGTGCTTTGGGGCTTTGTGTTCCAAGCTCCACACTACGCTGGCGGAACCTTAAAGCCTCCCTTGGGTTTCCCGCTATGTTCTCTCTCAGCCCAATTCTGCAGGAGAATACAGGGTGACGTTTGACTCACATGGTGTAGGAGAGGCACGGCGTGCATGTAGACCAGTTTACTGGCACAGATGGAAAGAGCTTTGTCATTCTCATGCAATGCTCATTCTTCGTTTGTCTGCATATTCCCTGCTTAAGGAAGTTTCTAACAAATTTTGTTTGACAAAATATGTGGTTTGACAAAATATGTGGTCTGGCAAAAGTTCAAAGAAAAGGAAAGAATGTGTTTTTCAAAATCTACATATAATTATTCATCCTCGCTAATAAAAGCAGAGTTTCACACGCCAAACTTGTAAATGTTAACCACACGGTGAGATAATTAATAATTAGAATGAAACATGCATCAACTTTGAATGATGCAAAAACTTCATGGAACAACTTTAAATTCCCGGTAAGGAAAAATATTATCAATGAAAAAAAAAAAGACAAAATGAAACTATTAGGAAGCAAACAAAAAATATATACAAAGTTTACAAACCAGTTCATAGTTGATTGGTAGCTCACAAGTTGTGAAAACCTGCAAAACACAAAGTAGCATAAATTCTGTCAGTTGATCAAATCACTCTCGTTGGCATTTGAAGCATCTTTGTAAGAATAAATTTGTACATCTTATAATTAGAAGAGTTCACAAACAAGAGAACAGTGCAAGTACAAATGGGATGTAGGTGACTCATTCAGAGTGCCCTCTCTCTCTCTCTCTCTCTCTCTCTCTCCCTCTCTCTCTCCTTCTGAGGACAAACCTCGAGTCTCATTCCGCATGCCCGACTGACTGGATACGCCGTCCCTCTGCTCTCACTGGCACGAAGCAAATGGTCCGGCCAAGCCTTGTACTGGCCTCGACCCACCCACTTCCCGTCTGGACCATTTAATTCCCTCGCCCTTACACTATGATGAAGAAGGACAGCAGTGACAATGTGGGAAACTTTGGAGAAAGGAACAAGGATCTCATCTTAATTCCTCTCGACCACCACTCTTTGCACAATCCCACACCTATATAGGTCATAAAAGTGCAGGAATAGGGAGGCTTTTATGGGAATTAAACTATCAGCATTTGTGCTTAACTGACCGTGAATGCACAAGTTCCCCCCTTTCCAAACAACCACATCCGCTCTTGTTCTAAACCAGAGAGTTTCTTGAAACTGTACGTACATACTCTGGTTTACCGGGTAAAAGAAAAATAAAACTGTATTTTGTGTTTTCATATAATGAAGCCAAGACAAGCTGCAGCTTGGGAATGTTTTTACACTGGCTAACATTCCATCATAACGTGCAACTTTTACAAACATGTTTGGTTACTTTGAGGACAAATTGGCTTCTTTAACCATCAAAAAACTTAACATTAGTTAACCAACTCCAGATGTGTCAATATAATCGTCTTTTCAAATGCTACTCCCAAGTAGAGCAGTTATTGCTTTATAAAGACATTAATTTGTAAGCTGTACTTATTTTTTGTTCATCAGGCTTTCACTTGACAATACGTTGAATGATATTAGATGACAAAAAAAGTTTTGGAAAATGTGTTTTGTAGGAATATGGAACAAACTTGATATATATATATATATATATATATATATATATATATATATATATATATATATATATATATATATATATATATATATATACATATACTATATATATATATATATATATATATATATATATATATATATATATATATATATAACTGTAAGAAATAGTAGAAACTCCAAAGTATGAGCAGGGCGTCTCATTTGTATTGAATAAATAATCGTTAGATTAAATAAGACGCGGACGTAGCTTCAGGACGTCGATCTTTAATTGTCGACAAGCTTACGACCAACAAAGGTCTTCTTCTGAGTCAGCCCCAAGTTCAACGGAAGTTTTTATTTTATTTTATGTGTATATATATATATATATGTAAATATATATGTGTATGTATGTATATATGTATATATATATATATATGTATATATATATATATATATTATATATATATATATAATATATATTATATATATATATATATATATAATATATTATATATATATATATATATATATATATATATATATATATATATATATATAATATTATATATATAATATTATATATATATATATATAATATATATTATATATTATATATATATGTGTATATATATACGTATATATATATATATATATATATATATATATATATATATATATATATATATATATATATATATATATATATATTTCGATATCCTTTGTGAGCTGCGAAACCATTTGTGGAAGTTACAGATATTGTTTCAAAAACACGCAGAATGTTACAGGGTTAAAGATGAAAGGATGCTTTCAATAACACGACATAAATCACCAGCTTCTGAAGAATCCAAATCCATTGTATGCCAAAATGGACCTTTAATAACATTGCACAGAAAAATATAAACCATGAGCTCAAGCATCTTGCGAAGTAATAGCAGCTAGATAAGGTATGAAGCAGCCTTGTTTTGTTTACATTTAAATGTATAAGTGATTAGTTCATGGATGGAATTTTGGGTAGGATGGGCGCTCGTACCTCATACAATAGTAAGCACAAAACACCAGGCCAACTGTCGTGTGAATGAAAACAAAAATGCATGAGAAATAAGTTTCAAACAAACGGTGTTTGATCTTGTTGGAACGAACTTTTTGCTGTGTCAGAGGTGGGGATTTTTGGGAATTGTCTTGCTTAGAATCAGGGCAGTCTTAATTAATGATTGAATAATTTATTTATGAAATGATGGATCACAATCAGACCCATAGTTAACAACTAGATGGTATTGATGGAATTCTTACCCTGCGCAGTCAACTTGGTGTGAGCCAACTCTTCTGTTTTTGAAGGGTTTTTTTTCTTTGATCCAATATGGCTGCCAAACCATGTGAGCCGTGACATCATAAATTGATATTCTCGAATATAATTGTTGCATAGATCACGCTCAAGAAATTTCAAACTGATCAGACAAAGAAAGCGTTGTCCCTGTCAAATTATGACGTCATAACTAAGGCACCAATAAAAACACTTATTCCCCATGCGGAGTTCTTTACAATGAGCCATGGTTCAATTTTTCCATAGAGTGGTTTTGGAGAAAAAGAGGTGCAATGTTTTTCGATTTTTCCAAGATGGCGCCTGTACCACATGATCTATGACGTCATAATTATTTTTTTTTAAATTATACATGCAGAGGGGCTCCTATGGTAAAATTTCGTATCAATCGGATCAACGGTTGCCGAGAAAATAAATTTTTTAAATGCAGACACGCCACACGTACGTACACAACCGAATGCCTAACCCTGCTTTTCACTTCGCGAGCACAGGGTAAATATGCATTCATATTGCTTGTAATGAAAGCCATGATCTGGGGTGTTTAACACACTAAGGAATTTACAAAGAAGGAGATTTAAAATTATGTTGTTTTTTTGTACAAGACAGAAAAAAGAAGTAGTACATCTACTGGGGCCTTTGCTATCTTAACGTACCACACTTACTCCAATTACTTACTCCCCTACACAATCACCATATTTTTGTCAATCAGGTGCTAGGCAATCTGCAAACAGTATGATATAGTTGAGTAAGGTGACGACAGATGGGCCAGTTTCAATTTACATTCAAACAAATCCTCCTCCTCCTCATCTTCTTCACTTGCAATAATCACTCATTCAATCCCGTTTCTCATATCGATTCGATTCAGAAATCACTTACTGTATTCAATACTTTTTCTTTCAACATCTCAATTTAATTCATATAACAGTAATATATCGCCCTATCAAACAGTATTTCTGATTATACACCGCCTTTTAAAGCAATGCGTAAATCTATATCTATATCTACAGTACTAGGGCGTGCCCGTACGTGGGTGCCCGTTCCTTGCCAAAAAAAAAAAAAAAAATGTCTTCGCCCATGCATGCATGGGCGTGCCCATGGGCCCATGGGCGTGCCCGTAAGTGCGTGATGTGACCGTACAATGAATGTATCGTCCTGACGCCGCAGCTCGGATGGCGCTGCAGTTAATCGGGCCTGTATCGGCAGAGTTATTATAAACGTGTACTACAATCGATCGTACCTTACAGCGTCTGCTCGCCACGTTCAGCATCAGTACGTCGTCACTATGACTATCCGTAAATCCGGAAGTGACGTCCTCATTTGACTGTCCGGAAGGTCGCATATCGCAGTTACGATGAATCGCAAATTAGTTTTAATTAGTTTTAAAACATAGTTTAACGCCAACATAGCGGCAACATAGTTTGCCAACGTGAAATAAATGAATACGCTCTCAAATGTGCCGTCCGAGGCAGAGTCTGTTCGCCACGTTCGGCACACGTGATAGCTCGCTGCTCTCTGATTGGTTGAATCGTTTTTTGGACATAGCTCGGTAACTACTTCTCCGATTAATATGAAACCTTGAAAAGGCACATCCTCAGGTCCCCAGCAATATACCTGGCAAGTTTCAAGTATATCGGACCCGTGGTTGTCGAGAAACAGCGGTCACAGACAAACAAACACACAGACACACAGAGATTACTGGAATTATAGATAGACTAGGGCATGCCCGTACGTGGGTGCCCGTTCCTTGCCAAAAAAAAAAAAAAACGCTACCCGTACGCTCTACCCCGCCCGTACGCCCGTAAACAAAAAAAACAACGCTCTTCGCTTCCGCCCTTCGCTCTGGGAGAAATAATGCGCATAAGAAATCGAGAAATTATTATTTTCTCCGGAAGAAATCGAATGACGAACCGTAATGGCGCACGCGCTCGGCTCGGCTCGCAACAACGCGTTCTGTGATTGGCTGCCGGAAGTGAAGTCTTCACTGTCCGGAAGGTCGCAAATCGCAGTTACGATGAATCTCAAATTAGTTTTAATTAGTTTTAAAACATAGTTTAACGCCAACATAGTTTGCCAACGTGAAATAAATGAATACGCTCTCAAATGTGCCGTCCGAGGCAGAGTCTGTTCGCCACGTTCGGCACACGTGATAGCTCGCTGCTCTCTGATTGGTTGAATCGTTTTTTGGACATAGCTCGGTAACTACTTGTCCGATTAATTTCAAACCTTGAAAAGGCACATCCTCGGGTCCCCAGCAATATACCTGGCAAGTTGCAAGTATATCGGACCCGTGGTTGTCGAGAAACAGCGGTCACAGACAAACAAACACACACACAGACATACACACACACACACACACACACACACACACACACAGAGATTAGTGGAATTATAGATAGATAACGTTGCTATTCCCATCAGCGATCCAATGTGTCAGCGATCTTCTATTGTAATGAAGAAACTACATGATGTGACCACGTTTCTGGATTCCCAGCATTCACTGGTTAAAGTTCAAATTATTTTTCTGTTTCACTCAAATCAACCGGCGAATTAGCATCACTTACTTGAACTTGCTGACGCATGACATTGATTTTCACTTTGGCTCAGAAAGACAACGAAAAAAAGAAGTAGTGAGAAAACATTGAGTCACGCTCATCTCCGTTGATGTAATTGTGACGTTTAAGAAATAATAATTTACTTACTTCTTTTTACCGTCAGAAATAGACGTTTTCCATGTGATGAAAGGACACTGAAACATTCCATAGCGGTTGGGGAAGATGTATTTTGGTGCAGCATACAATGAAGATTACCCAATCATTTGATGTGATGCCTTCAATGAAATAAATAAATAAAACAAATGGTATACTTGAATAAAAACAGATGAATAGGTATAAAGTTTGGAACATGCTCATGTAAAGTCAGGTGATCTCTGACGAAACATATAATGTTCAAATTAATTTTAATTTTATTTTCCATTTCTTAACTTCCCATAATAGATATAGAGTTTGCTCTAGATGGGGTATTATCTAAATCTGGCAATTATGAATACAATTTTTTCATAAAATAAATCCAAAATGAATAATAGATGAGCAATCATGACTAGCAGTAAACTATCCATCCACATTCCTCCATCTCTGTGTTATCACCCGAAATATTATTATACACCTGCTTCGCTTCGCCAAAAAATGTGATATTTGCTAAAATTGGAATAAATATGTTTTTAAGGACCACAGAGTGCCAATAATTTGCATACTGGATGCCAACTAATATAGTAATAGAAATATAGAACATTTGTGGGGGTTATTTATCAAAATATTGATATAATGACAAAAAATATGTTAAATTTAGTGAAAAAGTGGTCGAAATCGCTTCGAGTTCAGAATTCACATTGTACATTTTTGTCAATATTTCAAAAATGAAAACTCCCAGAGTAACATTTGACCCCTCAAAATCTTCGCAAGGAACCACTGCATTGGAATATATCATTACTTTGTAATATGGTGGTTGTTTGGGGCACATATTTTGGTAAAGTTCAAAATATGTTCAACCATACCCCCTAATTTTGATATTTTGGAACGAAGCATAGCTTTTGAACATTTTAGGTTTATTCGTCTACTACTTTTGGTATCTCAGTGTAATTTTTGGTATTAGCTAGTATCCTAAAGTAGGTTTGTAACATCAGCGACATTATATTTCACAATGCATGCAAACTTGCTCCACACTCTAGGTTTATCATGATCTCTCGAACAAATACGATCTCGATCTCGATCTCGGCACTCTGTGGTCCTTAAAAACATATTTATTCCAATTTTAGCAAATATCACATTTTTTGGCGAAGCGAAGCAGGCGTATAATAATATTTCGGGTGATAACACAGAGATGGCCGAGAGTTATACACTGCTATCACTTTTTTTTCATATCTAGGGACATATATCTTGCTAAAAATCACAATGAGCCTTACTCCATCTGTATGGTACCGACCGGTCAATTTGGGGGGTCTGGCTCATAGCCTATGACAGACAAGACGCCGAGTTTAATATCCATCCCAGGAAGAGCAAAGAGGTTGATGCCTCGCACTGCCTGCGAGACACCAGGGTGAGAGTACATAGCTGGGTCAGGAGCGGAACCCAGGTTAGACAGCTCGGAGACGAGTGGGCATACCTCTAGACCTGGGGTTCCCAAACCCAGGGTCGTGACCTGAACTCGAAAACCCCGCCTCAAAATCCCGATTTTTGAGGGGTTTTTTTCATGTCGAAAGCGTTTTCTCATACAATTTTTATCGTAGGTACCGGTACCAAGTAGGCCCGGTACCATTTGAGTCGCCAGGCGAATGTGCTTTCAAATTTTAGGTCATGGACAAAAAGTTTGGGAACCACTACTCCAGAGTCTAGACTCTAGAGTCTAGACAATCCTGCCAGTCAATCAAACCATATTGAATCTCATTTTTATAAAAAAATTAACATTGCGACGATGGTACTTACCCTCAATGTAGTTATCAATATATCCACCAAGTAAATAAAGCTTCATTAAAGAATCAGAAAATATTAATCAGATGATACTATCAGGAAGCACACGTGTATTTAAAGATTACCCTGTGTGAGAGTTGTGTAAGAAAACTCTTCATTTTGATATTTGGTGGAGAAGCTCGTCTTTACACTTTTGATTGTGTCAAAAGCGAAGACATGACAAATTTTTTCCAACTTTCCTTAAATGGGTTTGTTTGTTTCACTGAAGCAAGGCATGGTGGTTGCACTATGAGGATGGAATTTGTGGAAACTTCTCAGTTGAACTATCCTATAATCAACAGGTCTCTTGTTGAATCTCTCCATTGTGAAAACAACACTGTTTACATTTTTATTTTTCCACATTGAACTAAGGCTGATGGACTTTGTACATAAATCACATGTAGGACAAGGACAGTAAGGAGGCATCAGTGTATTTTTACACGGATTACACTACAAGTGCAAAAGCAGACAATGAACCTGGCATCCCAGACTCACGAGCTATGTACTCAAATGGGGAATTTTAAGCAGGCCAACGCGATTCAACATCATGTTCCATAATTAATTATTAATTACCCTCAATATTGCTCATTTTGATGCTGTGGAAACCAAGGACTTCAAGATTATTGGAATCTCCCATGATGAAGCTGAGTCTGTGGGCCGACCACATTGCCATCACAGACATGTCGGTGGTCTCTCTATCTTCTACTGCATCCTTTCTGGTCTTGCACCCACTGCCCTTTCCTTGTTTTGTCCCCTCCAGGTTTTTTGCAGGGCTCACACAGTCCACCATCAACCCCCTTCTGGTGAAACTACCTAAATCCAGGATCACTACTCACCTCCTTTCATGTGTTCCTGTTTTCTTCCGCCTGTGGAACAAACTTTCACATTCTCTTCAATCTCATTCTTCCCTCCAGGTGTTCAAGACAGCTGCGCACCACCATCATCATCATGATCATCCCCAATCCAAAACCATTATCTTTCTACCCTCAATAACTATCCCAAGCCTGGTGTTGGTTTAGCGGTTAGGGTGCCAGCTTGGGATACCTAGGATCCTGGTTTCCGAATCCCGGTCGATCACTGAATTAACACCAGGTGGGTTGACTCAGCCTGTCATTCTTCCGAAGTCGGCACATTGAGTACCACTTCACTGGTAATTCCCTGTGTGTCCCAATAGGCACCTAACAGGGTTGGCGGCAGGAAGGGCATCCGGCCATAAAGCATTGCTTCAAAAAGGGGACCAGGGTGCCCGAAAAAGGCCAACCCCCGCTCTGCAGGGAAAAATGGCCTCTAAAGGTGGTTCTTCATTAACTATCCCCCCAGTCCCTCCCCTCCGTACAAATTTCCAGTTTTCCCTCCTGAAAGTTCCCTTTTGTACCCATCTTATTTCTCCCCACACCCATTGTTTGTCTGCCTCCCTCTGTCTTATGGCTTTTGTCTCTATTGTTCCTGCCTCCTCTGCTGTTCCTTTTGTCCTGTTGCATTCTGTACTAGTACTAGTTCTTCCACAAGCTAAACTATGCATACAAAAAAAGAAAAAGTAATAAACAAAAAAAGGTTACACCAAATCGTTTACACGAATTGCCAACCCAGCACTTTAAAATAAGGTGTTACAGCTTGTTTACAATTTTCACATTGCAGAGTAAGTGAACATTCCAAGCAGTACTGAGAATATACAGTCGTAAGAAAAACATCTCATTTGGTGATATACCCAGGAGGATAGTTGTGTGTTCATTTTAGAAAATTATTACAGTTGTCCCCTTGATGAATTATTAGAGCCTGGTGTTGGCTTAGCGGTTAGGGTGCTGGTTTGGGATCCTAGGATCCTGGGTTCGAATCCCGGTCGATCGCTGAATTAACGCCAGGGGGGTTGACTCAGCCTGTCATCCTTCTGAGGTCAGCAAATTGAGTACCAGCTTGCTGGGATGAATGACCCTGGTGTGTACCCCAGTTTAGAATAGGTACACCGTATCCCTGCGCATGGTAAGAGGCGACTAAGGGTTGGCGTCAGGAAGGGCATCTGGCCATAAAAACATTGCCTCAAACAGGGAACCATGATTGTCATGGGGCCCGCAAGGCTAACCCCCGCTCTAGCGGGGAAAATGGCCTTAAAAACGATCATTCATTCATTCATTTCTTTGTCATTATGGGGTATTGAGTGTAGATTGATGAGGGAAAAAATGAATATAAACGATTTCAGCATAAGGCTGCAACATAACAAAATGTGAAAAAAGTGAAGGGGTCTGAATACTTTCTGAATGCACTGTATGTGCTCATCGAACATCTCATTCCAAAATCATGGGCAGTAATATGAAGTTGGTCCCCGCTTTGCTGCTATAACAGCCTCCACTCTTCTGGGAAGGCTTTCCACTGGATGTTAGAACATTGCTGTGGGGATTTGCTGCCATTCAGCCACAAGAGCATTCATGAGGTCGGCACTGATGTTGGGCGATTAGGCCTGGCTCGCAGTTGGCGTTCCAATTCATCCCAAAGGTGTTTGATATCCCACAGGTTGAGATCAGGGCTCTGTGTCAGCCAGTCAAGTTCTTCCACACCGATCTCGACAAACCATTTCTGTATGGAGTTCGCTTTGTGCACGGGGGCATTGCCATGCTGAAACAGGAAAGGGCCTTCCCCAAACTGTTGCCGCAATGTTGGAAGCACACAATCATCTAGAATGTCATTGTATGCTGTAGCATTAAGATTTCCCTTCACTGGAACTAAAGGGCTGAGCCTGAACCATGAAATACAGCCACAGACCATTATTCCTCCTCCACCAAACTTTACAGTTGGCACTATGCATTTGGACAGGTAGCATTTTCCTGGCATCTGCCAAACCCAGATTCGTCTGTCAGACTGCCAAATGGTGAAGCGTGATTCATCACTCCAGATAACTCATTTCCACTGCTCCAGAGTCCAATGGCGGCGAGCTTCACTCCACTCCAGCCGATGCCTGGCATTGCGCATGGTGATCTTAGGCTTGTGTGCGGCTGCTCGGCCATGGAAACCCATTTAATGAATCTCTCGACGAACAGTTGTGCTGACGTTGCTTCCAGAGGCAGTTTGGTACTCGGTCGTGAGTGTTGCAATCGATGACAGACGATTTTTACGTGCTGCACACTTCACCACCCCCAAGGTCCCGTTCTGTGAGCTTGTGTAGCCTACCACTTCACGGCTGAGCTGTTGTTGCTCCTAGAAGTTTCCACTTCACAATAACAGCACTTTCAGTTGACCGGGGCAGCTCTAGTAAGGCAGATATTTGGCCAACTGACTTGTTGCAAAGGTGGCATCCGATGACGGTGCCACGTTGAAAGTCACTGAGCACTTCAGTACGGCCTTCAGTAAACAACTGCCAATGTTTGTCTCTGGAGATTGCATGGCTGTGCACTTGATTATATATACCTGTCCGCAATGGGTGTGGCTGAAACAGCGGAATCCCCTAATTAGAAGGGATGTCCGCATACTTTTGGCCATGTAAAAATATATTAATTCATTGAATTAATTAAATTGAATTAAATGAAGAAATTAATTGAATTATGGACATAGATTCAGGACGATCTTTCTTTGCACAAGCTTTCAGCCAAATAGGCCTTCTTGTTGTTCCTCAACAAGAGTGAGGCATTTCAAATGTCTTTGTTTCTTGAAAATGTCTTCCATTTTTTCCGTGATATTCGTTGCATGTTTAGTTTTCGTGAGAGTGGTTTCCGTGAAAGCTACACTTTTAATCAAAGCTGTGCATGTATGTAACAAATAATCTCTAAAGAGTTAAATAAAATACTGGACCGCCCTGCAATCTGATCTCCAACTTTATTCTGCTGCTATTTTTTGATGCGTGTTCCTGATTTCAAAAATACATTCTCTTTACTCCACCAATACATCCTCTCCTGCCTACAGCTGTCCTGTACAGCTTCAAAACCAAGGTTGACGGATTCCTATGTTAACCTTACTGTCAACAAAAAAGTTTGGAACCCCATTCCAAATGTATTCACATACTTCCTCCGGTCCAAATTTGTGGTCTCTCCCTCAAGGCCTACAACCCATGTTGTTCTCATACCTGCCATCGAGCTTGGGAAGTCGGTTTCTGACATGTCCTCCAACTCATTTCCTTCATTCACCAAGGAGGACAGATTCGCAATGGCCACTGGTTATAGCAAGGTTGAATGCATGAACTTTACTTTGCTTTTGAAAGTTTGTGTCCCCATTTCATCTTGTACTATTACCTTTCCGACAGGCCCTCCTCACAATTTGCACTCAATATGCTGTGTGAACTTCTCTCCTGGAAAAGTGGAGACACTTCTGGCTGTCTTGATACCTCATCTTCCATGTACAGTCACGTGAAAAAGTAAGAACACCCCATGTAAAGTTTTGACTTTTTCAACATATTTCATCATACAGCTATTTGATCTTCATTTTTTTTTTTTTTTTTTTGTATACTGAATCGAGGCTCGTGGAAGAGCTAACATTTATTTCACAAACAAATCAACCAGACAAACAAAATATACAAAAAGAGGGAGCAGAAGACAAGATGGGGAGAGAAGGGGAAGCACACAACCACAACATTTGAGAGCAGAGAGAAGTGTGGGAGGGAGAGGGCTTGGGGGGAGGAGGCGTGGGAAGGGGGAGGGGGGGGGGAGAGGTATAAAACACAAGGGGACCGAAATTAGCGGGGGTAGAAAAGATCAAGGTTTTGGATGGGGGAGGATAAGAGATGGTGGTGAACAGCTGTTTTAAAGACCTGGAGGGTGGAGTGGGATTGAAGAGAGTGAGGGAGTTTGTTCCAGAGGCAGGAGAAAAGAGGAATGAAGGAGTGAAGGTGAGCAGAAAGTCTTGATTTTGGCAGTTTAACCATAAGAGGGTTGCAGGCAGACCTTGTGCGACCTGTAGGAATATTTGGGGGACAGAGCCCAGAGAGAGCTGGGGGGGGGCAAGGCCAGAGAGGAGTCGGTAGAAGACGGAAAGACCACCAACCTGCCTGCGGTGAGTGAGTGAAAGGCCCTTGGAGTTAGCTTCATCGCGGAGATTCCAATGATTCTGAACGCTTTGGTTTCAACAGCGTGAAGACGAGCTAGGTGTGAAGCAGGAGCACCAGACCAGAGGGGAGAGCAGTATTCCATAGAGCTGCGGATGAAAGCCTTGTATGTGGTGAGGAGCTCAGGTGTGCCAAGGAAGGACTTCGCACGGCGGAGGATGCCCAGTCGGCGACTGGCTTTGGAGGCCAGATTTGAAATGTGGATTTCCCAGGAAAGATCATGGCAAATAGTGAGAGCCAAAAGCTTGAGTGACAGAACTTCTTCGAGAGGATTATTCAGAAAGTGGATGGGAGGGTTGTCCATTCGGTCTTTTCGGAGAGACATCGTAAGAGTGTGAGATTTATCAGGATTGAAAGACATGTTCCATTTGTTTGCCCAGTCTGTGATTTTGTCCAGGTCTGCAGAGAGTGAGGAGGCTGCAGACTGCCGATCTGAGGGATGAGGAATGGAGCGACAGAGAAAAGCGTCGTCAGCAAAGAGATAGAGAGGATTTTCAAGAGAGTCAGAGAGATCATTGATGAAGACCAGAAAAATCACAGGGTCCAGAACACTACCTTGGGGAACTCCAGCCTGAACAGGAAGAGGAGATGAGAGAAACCCATTCAGGGCCACACGTTGACTACGACCAGAGAGGAAATCTGCCAGCCATGCGTGGAGATTTCCATGGATACCAAAGGAGGAGAGTTTGGTGAGCAGAGCAGGGTGCCAGACCGTATCGAAGGCACGTGAAATGTCAAGGGAGACAGCTCTAATTTCCTGTTTGGCGTTGAGGACCTCCATCCATTGTTGAGAAAGCAGAAACAGCATGTCCAGAGTAGAGTGACCAGGTCTGAAACCAAATTGATGATCAGAGATCAAGCCATTGGAGAAGAGGAAAGATTTCATATCTGAAGCAATGATGGATTCCATGACTTTGCTGATAATTGGGAGAAGGCTGATTGGTCTGTAGTTGCTAGGGTCTGTATTTGCACCTTTTTTGTGCAGAGCGGTGATGTTGGCTGATTTCCAAGCAGATGGCAGATGACCTTGAGCAAAAGAGAGGGTGAAGAGAACAGAAAGAGGGAGTGAAAGAGCGGAAGAACATGATTTTAGGACCCGTGGGCTGATGCCGTCAGGACCAGTTGCAGAATCAGAGTCGAGGGTTGACGGAAACTTTTCCACCTTGTCAGGAGGAAAGGACACAGAGTCCAGGAGCAGCTGGGTACGACTGGGTACGGTGGGTACAGAGAGGGATGGGTTTGGGACACAAGATTTAGAGGCAAACACAGAGTTGAGGCATTCAGCTTTTTCACGTGCGGAGTCAGCCGTTAAGCCGTTTGAGGTGAGGGAGGGGATGGAGGGGGAACAAACACCAGAAACAGATTTGACCAGACGCCACCAGGATTTGGAAGAGGGAGACAGATAAGAGAGTTCGGTCTTGAGAACGGTGAGATATTGTTTCCTGGTTCTCCTGAGGGTGGACACACACTTGTTTTGGGCTTTGTGAAAGGAAATGAGATTTCCTTCCGTTGGATTTGCTTTCCAGGAGACGAAAGCAAGTTGTTTCACGGCAACAGCCTCACCACAAGATTCCGTGTACCATGGACGGGAGGAAGGGTATGACAACTGAAGACGAGATGGGATAAATCTGTGCATGAGAGAGAGCAATTTACTTTGAAAGAATTTCCAGGATGAGTTGATGTCAGAGGCAGTAGAGATGGGAGACCAGTCCAGATGATTGATGGCTGCTTGAAGACCGTGCCAGTTGGCCTGAGTGAAATGCCAGACTTGTCGACGCTGAGGAGGCTCTCTGAGAATGGTCAGAGAGATGTCCACTTTGACAAGCACATGATCAGATGAGTCGATTGGAGCAGAAGAAGAGCAGCAGACATTTTCAGGGAAGTTAGTCATAACCAAGTCCAGAAGAGAAGATGCTCCGTTGACTGAGATCCGGGTCGGGAAATTGACAGATTGTGTCAGTCCCAGTGAGTCGCAGAAGTCCTTTGCTGAAGAGCCATGGCTGGTGAGAGAGGTACCCACACCCAGCCAACTGGCATGGTGACAATTGAAATCACCACATATGAGGAAGAGAGAGTTGGGATGGGTAGATAGAAGTTGGTCCATATTATCAGACAGCGAGATGTAGATGGAGTCATCACTGTTTGGTGGATGGTACAACACACATATGAACAAAAGGTGGGAGCGAAGGGGAAGCCGTAGCCAAAGGTATTCCTGGGGGTGAGGTGGAGAGAGGGCAGTGGAGGGCGAGTGAGGAAGAGAGTTTTTTTATAAAGATAGCAACCCCACCTCCAGGACGAGGCTCAGGTCTATCATACCGGAGGAGGGAGTAACCTGGGAGAGATACCAAGGCATCAGAGACATCATGAAGGAGGAAAGTTTCTGTTGAGCAGATCACATCTGGTTGGTCAGAAGCAACCTGTATGGAGAGATCAGTCAAGTTTGAGCGAAGGCCCCGGATGTTTGAGGTCCATACCGTTAATGAAGAGGAAGGGGGAGCATCGGGTACATAACAGGGGGGGGGGGGGAGGGGTAGGGTAAGATGTGGAGGAGGAGGAAGAGGTAGGGAGAGCTGTTGAAGGTGTGTCAGAGATTTCAGAGATTTCAGAATAGCTTGGAGAAAGGGAAGAATGGGGTGGACAAAAGGTTTGATGGAGATTGGGTGAGGCACAGTGAGGTGTTATTTGAGGAGGGGGAAGAGCGAGGCAGAAGGTTGGGGGAGATGAAGGTGAAAGTTGGAAGGGGGAAGAAGCAGGGAGGATGCTTTGAGGAGGAGGGGTGAGAGGGGAGTCTAGGAGGGGAGGAGCGAGGGAGAGTCTCGGAGGGGAGGGGTGTGGGGGGAGTTTAGGAGGGAGGGGAGGGAAGGGGCAAGGGGGGAGATTTGAAAGGGATGGGTGATGGGGAGGATTTGGAGGGGAGGGGTGATGGGGAAGTTTTGGAGGGGAGGGGGGATGGGGAAGTTTTGGAGGGAAGGGGGGATGGGGAAGATTTGGAGGGGAGGGGTGAAATTGGATTTTGAAAAGTGTACGATTCATGGGTAACGAACATTTTTTGCAAAATGAGTTTGAGACCTTCGAGTCAAAAATACGTTTGAGGACGCTGAAGGAGGGGTGGAGTTCTGGAGAGTTTAGGGAATGTAGAAAAGAGGAACTGTAAGAGATGGTATTATTATTATTATTATTATTATTATTATTATTTTTTTGGAATGAATAGATTTGGTGAGCAAGACGAAAGCATCCTTTTGTAGGAGAAGAAGAAAAAGGTGTTATAATATATGAGAGAAAATAGTTGTTCAGGGGAGAGATTATACATTTCTAACCACGTGATCCCGTGATCGCGAACAACGTGAACGAAGAACGAACGAACAAGTAAGAACAACAAATAAACGAATAAGACCTGAGAAGGAAATATTTTTTGGGATTTTTTTTTTTTTGAGTAGAGATATTAAACAAGGAGGTATGGGGTGAACGACTGGGATGAAACAGAGAACGAAAATAATTGCAGCGCATTCGACGAACCACTGAGAGAAAAACAAAACCACAAGGTCGGAGACGGTACGGTAGCCTAAGCCTACGAGTACTAGGCCTCAGAATACTCGATACGCATTAACCGACGATTGTGTATACATGTACGAAAAATTAGCACCAAAAATTTTCCTAAAGATACGCTCTAGGTACACACACCGAAAGATAGATACAGTCTCGACAAAAACACAATTGTGAAAGATTACTTCGCTTCGAAAGCGTGAGCGCATGGAACAGCTTCGAAAAGACAATATTTCAACAATATTGACAGATAAAGGTGATATAATATAACAAATATCATGAAACATTTACATTTTGTAGTCCATTGTATAATTTAAATAAACATAAATGCAAATTTCGCTTGTGGAAAAAGTAAGTACACCCTTGGCCCTAATAGGTAGTATTGCCCCCTTTGGCAGAAACAACCTCAAGTAGGCGTTTCTTATAATTATAACTGACTACCAGTCTCTGACATCGACTGGGAGAAATTTTTGCCCACTCCTCCATGCGGAATTCTTTCAGCTGTGCGATGCTTGAGGGGTTTCTTGCATGCACAGCTCGTTTGAAATCCCCCCACAACATCTCGATGGGATTTAGATCTGGGCTTTGACTTGGCCATTCCAGAACCCAGAATTTCTTTCTTTTCGGCCATTCCTTGGTGGATTTACTGGTATGTCTAGGGTCATTGTCATGTTGCGCGGTCCACCTTCGGTTGAGCTTCAACTTTCCGACAGATGGCCTCACATTATCCTGAAGCACCCTCTGGTACAATGAAGAATTCATCGTGGATTCTATGATGGTGAGCTCCCCAGGCCCTGATGCAGCAAAGCTGCCCCAAAGCATAATATTTCCACCACCATGCTTTACAGCTGGTATCAGGTTATTGT
>NC_136267.1:44646755-44694255 GCF_964187855.1 Myxine glutinosa
CACCACTAAAGGTGTGGACACCATTAAAGTATGGTATATTTTACAAGCCTCTTCCGATGATGTTTTGTTCTTGTATGCTCATGCTCTCTTTACTTCATAATCTTCATCATCATTGTCATCATCATCATCATAGTACAGGATATGAGGTAGTACATGTACTAAAGTACCTGGACCTCAGCTTCAGCAAAAACTCAGGTCGAACGATTGTCTTGGACAGTCGAGGGAGAGTACTTTTCTCTCCAAGTGTTCTCCGACTATCTCCGATAGTTGGTCAGCCTTGTTATCTACCGACGACACGTGCTTGTGGAATCTCAAGTCCTTGTCGATGATGACTACTAATTCTGTCTCCGTAGTAGAGCTCTGAAGATCATTTCCTTTGAAACTGTGGTCAGCATTAATATTGCCTCTTCCTATTTGCAAATCTTTACACTTTTCTTCGTTGAAAGGAAGTTGCTATCTTTCAGACCATGTGATCACCATATTCGGATCTTCTTTCTGGGCAATGCTACATACTGGGCCATACATCTTGGTAGTGTCAGCAAACAGCTTTACCGTTCCTTTCACTTCTGGTGGTAAGTCATTGATGAAGACCACAAACAGCGATGGCAAGAGAACACTACCTGTGGTAGAGCAATTGCAACAGACATCAAGGGAGTAGACTCCCAGAAACTCAAAGAACAGTATTTCTTCCACAAACTTGGAACATCAAAACCAAGCAGCTTGAATAATTTTTTTTTTTTGCTTTTTGCGCTTGTCACCATGCCTATGCCGGCTCATCCTTCACCACACTCTTCTTTTTCTTTTTCATTCCTCATCTTCCAATTCCTCTTCTCCTATCCCGTTCCCCAATATTTTTCCCCCTCCGCCTTCTTTAGCCCTCTTCCCCTTTATCTCTCTCCCTCCCCACTCTCTTCCAAACACACACCATCTCCCCCTTTCTTCTCTCTCCCCCAAATTTTCCTCCCTTTCTTTGTATTCTCATTCTATCTCCCTTCTTCGTCTTCCTCTCTACCAATATGTCACTCATGACATTTCACTCTCAGCAATACATCACACGAAATGCGCATACCTCTGCCAAATCGGCATTCTCCATTCCCAACACGTCAGTGATGACGTTATTTGAGGAAATCTTTTGTCAACCCCTGCCCCATTGTCTTTCTCTTTTGCTCCGATGAAGGATCAGGCCTGAACCGTGAGCTTCACTTTTATTCACGACGTATCAATTCCTTTTGAGCTATTTTATTTTTTATTTGTATCGACTTTTTTGCTGCCCATGCCAATTTCTAATTTTGTGCTGAAATTGCATTCTTTCTTTCAAGGGAGTCGTAGTCCCATTCACAGTTACATATTGCAGCATGCCTGGCAATAAGGCAAACTCAAACTCAATATCTTTAGCCTGACTCCATAGGCTGTCAACCTCTTGCGACAGTGTGGGACAGACTCTCGTGTGGGACACTGCTGAATGCTCCCTTAAAAATACCTCTGGACGTCCCTTCACCCCGGAGTCCAGTCCATTCCTCCAGCATCTAGAGAAGCTCTGTAGCAGATGATTTTCCTGGTGTGAAGCCATGCTGACAACCTTTGAGCAATCCATTTTCTTCCAAATACTCAAATGATGAATCCCGGACTAAGCTCTCCATGACCTACCCGACTACTGAAGTGAGGCTTACAGGTCTGTAGTTTTCAGCCCCTTCTTAAAGATTGGTGAAATGTTTGCTGTCTTCCACGCTTCAGGTAGAACTCCTTCCTCCAGTGATTTGTGAATATCAGTATCAGTAGCAGTGCTAAACAGTTCGATTAGTCGAGAAAGAAGACCTCAGGACAAGCTAACATGTTATTTTTAAGTCTGTTTAACTTCTTCCTGACAATTGCTGCTGACATGACATTCATAATCACATCTGGTCCAATGTGCTTCTGTGTCATCACAGTCGAGGTCATCCTTAATGAAGACACTTCCAAAGGAGTTGTTGAGTGTTGCAGCCTTTTCCACATCTGACTTCGTCCTGGTGCCAATCTTTCTCCAGATTTCTGACACAATTCATCCCTCACCTCAGCATACCCCCAAAATACTTTTTGATTGACCCGAATGTTATTCACCATATCTGCAAATTTGCTGCTCAGTTAATGAGTAGAGTCTTTCAGTTTGTTTATTTGCTTGGCATACTACCCCATGCCTAATAGAAAATCCATCTGACTACGTACTTACTTATACTTCTTCCAAAGATACTTTTTCTTCTTGGAATCATGAAACATTTTCTTGGTAACATTATATGTTCATCATTTTGTCTTGGTTGGGCTTTCTATTTGGCACAAACTCCTCGACACAAAGCTCAAGCGCATTGACAAGTTCTCCCCAAGCTCGTTCATAGTTTTTATTTCTTAGTTACTCTTCCCAGCCAATCTCACTTAGTGTACGATTCAATCCATCATTGTCTCCTTTGGGTAGTTGGAACTTCTTGCCTTTGTTTCTAGCCGATGGCTCTGCAAGTGGAGTGAAATGGAGTGAAACCAGTGGTCACTTAAGTCCAAAGGTTCCATGTGTCTAACTTACGAAATAATATCCTCATTGTTTGTTATTATCAAGTCAAGTACATTTGCACTATGACCTGTAAGATAGTGTGTTGGCTCAGTGACGTGCTGGTGCAAATATTTCCCTTGAATCATGTCGAGAAACAAGTGTGATAGATAATGAGGTGGCGTGGTCGTATATATATTAATGCAATCAATTTCTGGGAAATTCATATCTCCTATCACATGTGGAGGTTGAAAGAGGTGACAGTAAGGGAGGCATTAAAAGAGAGGCTGAGAAGGGTAGAGGATGATGTGGTTGAGCTTGAATGTGGTTGGATGTCAATGAAAGATAGTCTGTTGGGAGCCGTTGGTGAGGTATGTGGATGGACAAAAGGACCACCGAGGCACTCGGAAACGTGGTGGTGGGATGATGAAGTTGGAAAGAGGATTGACAAGAAGAGGAAGAAGTTCAAGGAGTGGCAGAAGGTGAAGGGTACGGGAGCAGAAAAAGCAGAGCATGAAAGTTATAAGGCAGCCAGGAAGGCTGCAAAGAAAGAGGTAGCAAAGGCGCAGGAGGCATGTAGGAAAATGTTCGGAGAACGCTTGGATTCGGAAGAGGGTCAGAGAGCGGTATTCAGGAATGCAAAGCAGATAGCGAAAGAGAGGTGTGATGTGATGGGGGTGAGTTGCTTGAAGGATGAAATGGGACAAATCGTTGTGGACCCAGATGGAATTAAAGGAAGATGGAAAAGATATATTATATGGAAATGCTGTTGAATACAGAGAATGAATGGGATGGCAACATAGAGAGTAACCCAGTTTTAGGACCGGCAGAGAAGATAACTGAGAAGGAAGTTGAGGAAGCGATAAAAGCAATGAAGAGTAGAAAAGCGGGAGGGCCGACGGGAGTTGTGGGAGATATGTTGAAGGCAGCGGGAAATTGGGGTGTGAAGAGAATGGCAGAGATCTGCAATCTGGTGGTGAAAGAAGGCCGCATTCCAGTGGATTGGGAACTGAGTACCCTCGTCCCTCTATACGAGGGGAAAGGTGACCCTCTGGAGTGTGGCTCGTATCGAGCGATAAAGTTATTGGAGCATGGAATGAAGGTACTGGAAAGGGTGTTGGAGAAGAGAATAAGGAAGAAGGTGAAGATCGACGAAATGCAGTTTGGATTTATGCCAGGAAGAGGAATGACAGACGCGCTCTTTATTATGAGGCAGTTGCAGGAGAAGTACATGGAGAAGAGGAAGAAGTTGTTTTTTGGGTTTGTTGATCTGGAGAAAGCATTCGATAGGGTTCCACGCGAAGTATTGACATGGGCATCGAGGAAGTTAAGAGTGGAAGAATGGTTGATCAGAGTCGTGATGGCAATGTACAAATGAGCGCGCACAGCTGTAAGGACGAACGACGGGAACAGTGGTGAGTTTGAGGTGAAGGTGGGAGTGCATCAGGGGTCGGTACTAAGTCCACTACTATTTGTAGCTGTGATGGAGGTGCTGGCTCAGAACGTAAAGGAGGGTTTACCGTGGGAGTTGTTGTATGCAGATGATCTGGTGTTTATTGCGGAAAGTATGGATGGACTGAAGGAAAAGATGAACAAGTGGAAGGAATGTATGGAGACAAAAGGTCTGAAGGTGAATATAGGAAAGACGAAGGTGATGGCAAGTGGTAAAGCATGTGGTGAGGTGGAAAGAACTGGGAAGTGGCCGTGTGCTGTGTGCAGGAAGGGTGTCGGAGTGAACTCCATTCAATGTACAATGTGCGCTGAGTGGGTTCATCAAAAATGCAGTGGTCTGAGAGGGTCATTAACCAGTGTGGCAGCTACATTCAAATTTAAGGTGTGCACAGAGGGAGCTGCAGATGGAGGAAATGTTGAGTTGGATCTTGGAGACGGCGTGAAGCTGGAAGGTGTGAAAACATTTTGCTACCTCGGAGACATGCTGAATGGAGAAGGTGGATCAGACTCGGCAACGGTTGCTGGAGTGAGATGTGCATGGAAGAAGTTTTGGGAACTGAGTGGCATGCTGATGAGGAGGGGAGTGTCGTTGAAGCTGAAGGGAAATGTGTATGCTGTATGTGTGAGAAGTGTTATGATTTAATGGAGCGAGACATGGGTAATGAACGTAGAGCAGCAACGAAGGCTGGAAAGGGTGGAAATGCGAATGGTTCGGTGGATGTGCGGAGTATCGTTGAGAGACAGGAAGACAAATGATGAATTGCGAAAGATGATGGGAATAGAGCCTGTGATTGATGCTGTGAAGAGGAACAGGTTGAGATGGCTTGGTCATGTGTTGAGGAAGGATGAAAGTGACTGGTTGAGAAGAGTGATGGAAATGAATGTGGAAGGAAGTAGAGGACGGGGAAGACTGAGAAAGACTTGGCTAAAGATGGTGGAAGAAGAAATGCGGACAAGGAGGTTAACAAGGAGAGATGCAGAAAATAGGGCAAAATGGAGAAGATTGTCATGGGGACCGCAAGGCTAACCCCCTGCTCTTGCAGGAAAAATGGCCTTAAAATGCATGTTGTGTATCACAAACAAATGCATATTTCATTGCCTACACGTTTGGCCTTTCTAGAAGTTCACATAATGCTTTGGAGTTCTCTATGCTGCTGCAAGGACTCCTATAAATGCATCTCAAGTATATTTTGCTTCGCATTCAAACATAACGAGCACCGCTGTACTTCTTGAAATTCCGATCCTTATTCAAGCGTGTAATTCAAAATACATCCCCAAAATACCTCTCGCTGCATAATTCAAAACACCTCGATCACTGCACTGGAAAATCTGGTGGCAACAATACTGTACTGTAAAGGATGGGACTTGTAATACCCTCTCCCACCTAGAGGTGGTACTACACGATACACATTAAATAGAGAATTTTCATTTCCTATCTCCCCCCGAGACCACCGACAAAGATAATAAAAAAAACCAAAAAAAAAACCTATGCTTTAAACGGGGTCATGCTGATCCTATGTAGAAAGTCTGGATGTAATTGACCCAGAACTGTAGGAGGAGTAGCATGACAAACAAACAAACGTAAACACCACACACCAGTCTGTAAATTATAGTAAGGATGAAGTTTGGGTTTGTTTATCCTATACAGACATGCCACTCTATTAGTTTATTTATTAATGAATCAGCATTAGTACAGGACAAGACTTTCAGATCAGACTGCTCACGTCTGTCATCTTTCTACACACCATTTGATGGATGACTCATTGCTTCTAGTAACTTCTGGCTACCCTCTGGTATGTCTCCAGTAACCCCAGTGAAGCTTTCTTCTTCACCCTGTAGATCTACTTGAAATTTAGAACTATTTCCATTCTCGTCTTATTCTCTGCTCTCCTGGCATTTCTAGTGTCCTGGGGTTTGTGATGGAGACCCGCCAAGGTTTGATGAGTTCTCCTGACTTCTGGCATCCTGGGGTTCTGCTGGAGATGCAGGAGACTCGCTTAGGCCTCACGACTTTCATCTTCCTTTGATAATAATAATTCTGCCCTGTCTGATTATGAGGTCCCCTCTCTCCATTTTCATTCCTTCTCCTTAGTTCCTGCTTCAGTTTACAGCCATCTTCCCTCTGACTTGCAGTTAGGGTTAGGGTTAGGGTTAGGGTTAGTTTGTCAGATGTCAGACCCTAACCCTAACCCTAACCCTAACAACCCTAATCCTAACCCTAACCCTAACCCTAACAACTCGGTGCTGTGTATGTGTTTCTCAATTTCTCATTTATCCTCAAGTTATTCGCTAATGCCGGAATATCCACCTCCTTTCTGGTGCTGTCTTGATGGATGAGCCGTGTCCCGTTTCCCTGTCCACCAGTTCTTGCACGATTCCCATGTCTCAGTAGTTTGCTTTGAAAGATGTTAAAGCTACTATGAAGAGCAAAGCTTAGTGTAATGCGTTAACTGCTTCCAAAGGAACACTCTCATTTGTTTGTTTCAAGATCCAAGTGACTTGGTTTTTGGCTGTGAATAGAGGATTGATGTTTGGGTTTAGACATGACAAACTGGTTTATTCCAACTTGTCACTTCAGCATATGATCTTCTCGTTTGTTGGATTCCATCATCATTCATACTCTTCATAGATTTCTGAGCTTCTGACATGATTTTGCCAACTTGTTTGCTCAAATTCATCTCGACCTGGCTGGTCACATGATTGACTATTTTCTTGCTCTTCATGGTGGCTTTAACTGCTTCCAAAGCACTAACCTTTCAGCTTTTGCAAAACCAGTTCATATATATTCATGAATATGTTATATATCTCAAAGGGATATATACGGAATTTCGAGATTATTCTGGACAAAAGACAAGACACCGTCTCAGGGGCGGATCCAGGGATTTTTTGACAGGGGGGTGCATGAATCCATGGAGCTGGGGGGGGATAAAAGGGGGGTCTGGGGGTCCCCCCCCCCCCCAGGATTTTTTTTTTTAAATGATCGTCAGAAACGGCATTTCGTGCGTTCTTGAAAGTTTCTGCAGTTCCTTGTATTCTTCCCTGGTCCAACAGTTCAGCAGATTCGCACCGCCTGCACCCTCATCCTGGATCGAAGGGGGGTGCGCACCCCCTGCACCCACCCCCCCCCTGGATCCGCCCCTGCGGTCTGCTTCGTAAAAATAACTGAAAGCTTGGGAACAAGAATCACCACCATTTTGTTCTGCAAATCACTGATGGGGGTTAGGCCTCTACTTTGTCCGAGGTGCTGTATACTTTGCCTGAGGCACTATCCTCAGAACAGATTACTTTGTCTATCTCCTCAGAACAAAATCCTCAGTCTCCCTCCTCAGGACAGACTCCTCCATCTCTCTCCTCAGAACAGACTCCTTCGTCTCCCACCTCAGGACAGACTCCTTCGTCTCCCACCTTAGGACAGACTCCTCCGTCTCCCACCTCAGGACAGACTCCTTCGTCTCCCACCTCAGGACAGACTCCTTCGTCTCCCACCTCAGGACAGACTCCTCCGTCTCCCACCTCAGGACAGACTCCTTCATCTCCCACCTCAGGACAGACTCCTCCGTCTCCCACCTCAGAACAGACTCCTCCGTCTCTCTCCTCAGAACAGACTCCTCCGTCTCCCACCTCAGGACAGACTCCTCCGTCTCCCACCTCAGGACGGACTCCTCCGTCTCCCTCCTCAGGACGGACTCCTCCGTCTCCCACCTCAGAACAGACTCCTCCATCTCTCTCCTCAGAACAGACTCCTCCATCTCTCTCCTCAGAGCAGGATACTTGTACTTCATCCAAGCGTTACATTAACCACCCACCTCTTCTCCATCCCCCCCCCCCCCCACCCCCAGCAATGTAACTTTTCAAACAACAAGGGTCAGTGATTACAAAATTAAATGTGTACATAATAAATGGCGACCCTTTCCCGGTGGAAGTTTCTGGACATGCTGGACATTGAAACGGTATCGAGTCATCATCCTCATGTTGGTTACACTGTGTTTTCGGGCTGTCAGCAGCATTGCCTGACCCCACATCCCAACATGCACATCATGGCGGCCTTTGGTGACCACAAAACGCCTGGCAAGGCCAACGTGCGGAAGCTTAATTAAAACCTTGCCCAGGTTCTCAAGTACATACTCCCAAATTTGGGGCCTCTAGATGCTACTGTTCAGCTGTGAAAGAGTAACAAACAAACGCACAAACACTTTAAATGATTTATAAGATAATGTGACACGTGAACCCAATCTGTCAATGATACTGTGCTTGTTCTGGAGCCGGAGCGTTTACAGAACTTTTTGTGATTAACCACAAAGGATAAAGACTTGGATGTTGGTTTACTTCAATGAATTACAACATGAAGAGAAAAAGGACAAATCAACACTGACTACATGACATTTGAACTTGAGATTCCAGTAACGTGAGAGATGGATTCAGGTGACATTGCCAAGCAGGCTAACCTGATCAGGTTAATTGTTAACATAGCAGATCGATAAATTGAATATTTCGGCTGTTCATCTGACTGGAGTTGACTCTCAATCTGCAGTAAAAACATCGGTAAGGTAGAGGAAAAGAAACGACTGTGATGCCATTTACTTATAAAATTTGAATCACGAAATAGCTATGACGACACTGACTGTGGTGAGAAAGGTGCCTCCATTATGACGTCACTGGTACCCAGAGCACCCCGGGAGGTGGTGACACTTCCCCCAACTTGTGTGTGTGTGTGTGTGTGTGTGTGTGTGTGTGTGTGTGTGTGTGTGTGTGTGTGTGTGTGTGTGTGTGTGTGTGTCAGATCCACTACGAGCCTTAGATCATGTAAAAAATAATACTAATACAAGTTACTTAAAATCTTATCTCTGCAACTTACTGACCACATTAATCAGCAAAAAACTCTTGATTTCCATTATTGGTTGAATCACCATTACATTGCACTGAACATGCAGTGGTGAGCAACAAATTAAATAGTGTTGTGGAAATGACTCCTAAGAGTTAACATTCGTTCGTATAGTTTACTTAGTTCCTTCATGAATGTCTCAAAGTGTGTGGTAATTACTCCTTATTACCTCCGCCACCAAAGGTGGATGGAAGTTATGTTTTCACCCCTGTCTGTTTGTTTGTTTGTTTGTGAACAAGATCTCTCAAAAGTTGTGGACGGGTTCAGACGAAATTTGGCAGAGAGGTAGCTCCTGGTATGTGACAAGAACGAAGTGATTCGATTTTGGTGAAGATCCAGATCCGGTTCCGGCTAGTAGAATTTTTAAAGTGATTCTTCACCATTAGGAGATAGGGCCTAAAACGATACAACCACCGTTTAAAACCACCGTTTAGAGGCCATTTTTCCCCGCAAGCGGGGGTTGGCCTTTTTCGGGGACCGTGGTTGTTGTTGTTTTTTGGTCCCCTTTTTGAAGCAATGTTTTACGGCCGGATGCCCTTCCTGCCGCCAACCCCGTTTGTCGCCTTTTTACGACACACAGGGAATTACCAGTGAACTGGTACTCAATTAGCTGACCTCAGAAGGATGACAGGCTGAGTCAACCCCCCTGGCGTTAATTCAGCGATCGACCAGGATTCGAACCCAGGATCCTTGGTAATCCTAAGCTGGCACCCTAGCCGCTAGCCCAACACCAGGCTTCAACACCTGGTGTACCAGAATATACAGCAGGATATTTCAAAAAGTTGTGGACGGATTATTTTGATTAAATGTGATTCTGTATTGTGATTTTCTGGTATTAGATATGCATCGTTTATATGTTTAGACAGATGATGTCCATCCTCCTCAGTGGATGTGTCTAAAAACTTCCAACCCTGTGATCTACCATTTGGCCCATGCCTCTTCGCCTCCTCACTCGTGCCCGGACCGCTTGCAATAATGTGCAGCTGCTGTTATGATGCTTTCTGCAAGGCTGATTCCCAATAGCCACGGGTAGTTGTTCCTGCTGTGTCCCACCAGACCCAGTGAGGATATTTCTTGTCTTATCGATCCCTTAATGTTGTATATATTGCGTGGTATGAATGGGGCCCGATAAGTTAGAATAATCAAGGCTCCCGTTCATCCTTTGATCCGTGGGCATGTATTACCAGTCGTGGATATGGGCTTTTATTTGTTGATAATTGTTATTGCTTGCTTCTTTGTATTTCCTCCTCCCCCACCCATCCCCATGCCCCCCCCCCCCCCACAGTCACCATCCCTCCCCCCTACAACCGTGGCCAATGGGGTTGTGTGTTGAGGTGTATATCTGTATTAAGATAGCTTTATAGTGGCGTTTTTACAAGACTGCTTCTAATAACAAAACTAATGATAATAGTATAATATTAATGTTATTACAAAACAATATTAATTCTATAAATCCCACCTCCCCAAGGGGGGTTTTCCTCCTTGAACAAATGCCGTGTTAACATGCATAAATATCCTATCGTGCAGTTTCGTGTGAGCATCAGCCCATACCAGAAGTAAAAATATTATAAACCACAAACATGTATGATTATTATCTTTTGAAACAGTTGCTAATGCTGTTTAACACTAAACTGAAGTAAATTTGGAGGAACCCAGACATCAGTCAATGCTTATCACATTCCGAACAAACCTAACCATAGATCTACTGTAGTCTATGTACCCTACAGGGTTAATAACACGACCCTTCCTGTCGCTAACATGGAGTCCTTCCAAGGAGTTTTTTCATGGCGTTTTTCCAAAGCCGCTTCTATTTACAAAAGTAATAACAGCACTAGTGATAGCATAATATTAATGATATTACGAAACAATATCCCAGGGCACAAGCCCAGCTGGAGCCCACATGGGTTTTTGTTGGTTAGTTGAGCTAAACTGGACTTGGGCTTTGAACTGGGCCCTATGTGGGTCCCAGGTGGGCCAAACCAATGTTGTTTTCAGAAGTTTAACAAAATGGCAGCTATATATATATATACACATATATTGTCATGTATCTACCCTGGAGTGAACACAGCAGGGTGACCAAACAACCTTTAACTCCAAGGCGTTCAATTCAAAAATGACGGTATTCTTTACACGCGAGGGAAAGGAAAATGACAAACTTACCTGGACGTCTTCCACCCAACGTCTTCGAACCTGCAATAATCAACTCAAACCCGACATGGAATTCAAATTGCAACAAATAAACAGGTTTTATGAAAGTAAATGCCAGCAAACAAGAAAATGCATGATAAAACTAATATCCTAAATGGAGCGCCCCCATACAGACTCATATACAACACAAGGGAATGATAAATAAATAAAATAATGCTCTTTGTATTTGTATCGCCCGGCACTCAGCTCTGGTCTACAAGGCTTTTCGAGTTTGATGGTCATATCCATAGTATAACCACCCCACGCGGGAAGCACACAAGATGGCGCGGATTCCCGCCCGTAGCCAGCCGCCGGCATGAGACAAGCAGACCGGATAGCCTCCTTTGGTTCGCTCACTATCTCCTTCGTCTCCGAAGAGCACCACCGTCAACCAACACTCCCTCCTCCGATGTTGCAAAGGTTTCCCGAGCTCCACAAGTTCTCCTCACGAGCGCACTCGAGACAAAACGTGACCGCCCACGAACAAAGCCAGGACCAAGAGAGAGAGAGAAAAAGAGAGAGGGGTAAACGCACCCTCTCCTCTTTTCACTGACGTCAGACTCGAACCAATCCCCATGCCCCACCACTTCAGTCCATGACCATGACCAATCATTCCCTTCGGGGCGGGGCCTTCTTTTGCCGATCGACAAATGTGCTGGGTATGTGTCGGGCTTTTCGGTGCTCTAATGTGCCTGAGTTCGTTTCCTGACAGCCCTCGTTTTATCGCAGGCCGATTTATTATAACCACAAAGGTCAGATCATAAGATCACAAGAGATTATTTTTGCATCTCAACAAGAGCAAGAGGAGCATCAAGTAATCAGCTTATGATATAAGATTGTGAAAACGAATAAAAGGTAACATATTTAGAGTACAGTGCTGTTTTAAAAAGAGACTGTTAGCAATGGAGATAACACATCAAGTAGATAAATAGAAAAAGTTATGCTTGGTGCTTCGTGCAATTTGAAATGAATGTTTTAAATATTAGGCTGAACAATATTTAATATGGAATGGAATTACTTAACTTAGACCAACATGATCTAAGTATAATGGAATCTAAGTATAATGAACAACAACATATAATGCAATAACTTCGACCAACAAAAGCAAAAAGTCAAAATATCTTGTTTTGGAGAAAGTCTGGTTAAAGCGAAATTATTTAAGGACATATATTTCTGATTAAGTTGTTTCGTTAACATGAGAACTGATGGTGTTCGCAGTGTTTTAAGAACATTTAGTTTAGAACACCATGCATGGTTAAATATCAGTTTGCATGGAGCATAATTTGATCAACATCATATGTTCTATCAGAGCAGAACTGGCAATTTTTCAAAGTGATTTTTAAATTTCTTGTAGATTCAAATGTTTCCAAGCATGGGTGCGTATGTGTGCATGCACATGTGTGTAATTTCATTGGTTTACTGAAATTTATATTGACATGCATCTTTTCTTTGATCTGAATATTTGTCTGGTTAACAATTATTGTGTGGTTGTATTGACAATGTCAGGGTGACCCTTTAGAGCGTGGCTATTTGATTCCTGTTTACGCGGCAGAAAGTTCAGTTGACGAAATGATCGCACTTGAGTTACTAGTTTATAGATTTAAACATGTAACTACACAGCCATTCTGGTTGCAGCGTATGTCCACCAAAGCAAAATACACCTATGACCTTGTGGCTCAACTGGACCTGGACATTTTAATTCGACTTTGATTTGAAATTTTGTTTTTCTAGAAAATCCCAAGTTTAGTATCCAGATAATGACCCAATTTAAAATATGACCTTTTTGACCTTATGACGACACTAGCACTTGCATGTGATTTTGAGGGATGTGAACTAGTAAAATGGGGGGGGGGGGGGGGGGGTCATTTAAACAATTACTCCACAACATCCATTTAAATCAAAAGTTGATCCCAAAACGCGGTGTCTATATCCATTAGTAGAAGACAGTTGAACCTTTGAAGCATTATAAATTATTTTATAGCTGCAAAATGTCTCTGATATAGTTATGACAGTGTACAAAGTGACAAGGCCAAACATTACAAAAGTTGACCTATTTTTACATCAAGAAAACATTCAACATTTTGAAGAGTCAGCAGTGAAAGTGGCAATGCAGGTTTAGAAGGTGAGGTTTCTCGATAAATATCTAACTTGGAGACAGTCTGTACATGTCACACGGTCTGCAGATGACTTTCCTGAAAACAGTCATGTCTGCTGCATTAAAAACATATTACTGACGTAAATTTTGTGAAGATGGGACATTATTTATCATACAATTGATTACGCTTCATGGTTTATTTGAAGGCATGAACATAATTTTTATGCCTCCGTCACTGAAGGTGGCCGGCCGGAGGCATTATGTTTTCGGGTTGTCCGTCCGTACGTACGGGCTAAACCTCGTTTTTCTCAGCAACCACGTGTCCAATTGAGACGAAACTTTCAGGATCGGAGTGACACCCATGCAGAATGTTTTTGATTCTTGTGACGTCATACGTCACGTGGTATGGCAGCCATCTTGGATTAAAAGCAAATAATTAAAAAATATTTCTCAGAAACCGCTGAATGGAAAAATGTGAAACTTGGCACATTGTCAAGTACTCCGAATGGGGAATAAAAGCATGATAATGATGACATCATAGGTGAAGTGGTATACCAGCCAAAAATGTTTTAAACAAATTCCTTATCCTAAAAATCTGAAATTGCATCCAGAGGATCTATGACCCATTTGCGTTGAAAGATAAAATTAATGACATCATAGGTCACATGGTTTGGCAGCCATATTGGATTTAACCTAAAACCTTTAAAAATATATATTTTCACAAACCACCAAATCGATTGAGTCGAAACTTTACGTGTGTCATTGACTAGGCATGGCGATTAAAAGATGATCACAAAAACATTATTGGTCACATGGTGTGGCAGCCATATTGGATTGAAGGCAAATATGAAATAATTATATCTCTAAAACCGCTTAGCCTATTGATGCAAAATTTTACAAATAGCATCAAACACCACTGTTGCATATAGTTATAAAATGATGATGTCGTAGGTCACGTGGTTTGGCAGCCATCTTGGATAGAAAAACAAACTATCCGATCAACACAAACTTCACAAACGTGATCTCCTACCCATACATATGCAGAGTGTGCATTTTAAGGTCATATTTTAAGGTCATATTTCATGTGGTATGGAAGCCATATTTGCTTGAAAGCCGATATTTTAAAAAATCCCCTCTCTGAAACTGCTTCACCGATTGAAATGAAACCTGTCATGGCTGGTGAAAATGTGATACTTGAAAACAGCTGAAGGGATTTAAATCAAACTTGTTTATTTTTAGGATGGTGAACAAGGGCATATACCCATTGTGGGACTATGCGGAGGGGTATTGGCGACACAGTCGCATTGCTATAGTTTTTGTATACATTGTCGAGGCTCATGGAACCTTTATTTTACAATCTGGAATGGTTTCCGCATTCTTTCTCAAATAATGAATTAACTCGAGCGAAATTGATGGTGCACCAACGCAAATCCCCATGCTTCCCACCTAAAGCAAAGGTGAAAGACAGCAAAAAGTTCCACCATAAATAACTCAAAATCAAATTTTGAGTGAATATTTCTCCCGTTTTGACCCCGTTAACTCACTCTAAGTCCCCATCTCAATGGGGCATGAACCAGGGGTCAAATCCCAAAAATCGTGACATATTTCATGCGTCTCCCAATGTTGATTGCATATCGAAAGTTTCATTAAATGTTTTAATATGTTCCTCTTTGCATTTTTTGGTATTTGACCTTTTCACCCGTTTCACCTTCATGCCATGTGGTGATCAAAACTACAAAGTTTGGTGAATTTATGCCCAATCGTTTTGGAGGTGATACCGTGACGGACGGACAGACAGACAGACAAATCTGATTATAATATCCCCTCATTTCTTCAAAAAGTACGGGGATAAAAATGAACCTCAGGCAGGATATGAATATACCACAGGCATGCAAGCATAATGAACAGCTGGCTTTGATTTGCTTGTGATACATTTGAATACATGCAAACTCAAAATGTACACTCTTGTGCAATTATTGAAGTTCAAAAACAGATAAAAAGAATGTGTACAGTCCGCTGAGAGGGCAGAAATGGGGAGGATTGAACATGGCTGTTAAACAAACAAAAGAGGTCAACAAAAATATGAAGCCATCACATCATAAAGAGATTCGATGGAGCCAAAAAAGAGTGGAAAGTGGTAATGTATATCATATCAAGTACACAACTATAGCATGATTCTTGATTGCATTCTTCCCCACTTCACCTTGCTAACCCCTTTACCCCCATCCCTCCCCCCACCCTCCCCCCTCTGCCCTCCCCTCCTTCAGTATGTTTCATAAAATCCTTTTTCTCCCATTACTCCTATCCTTTCCCAACATTCTTTCCTCGCACCTCTCACGTTCTCCTAATCTGCTTTCTTTTATCTTCCCTCCTCTTTTATCATTTAACGACACTCCCTCCATTTATAATTGTGCATGAATGATAAATACATATCACCACTGCAAGCAAATTATTTTTGGTCTAGGACTATATATTATATATATATATATGTATATATATGTATATATATATGTATATATATATATATATATATATATATATATATATATATATATATATATATATATATGTGTGTGTGTGTGTTTGTGTGTGTGCGCAGTGAGTGGTTATAATGCGGAATTTAATATGGTACGGGAATTTGAAGGTATCACAATCTTATGCATTTGAATCGTGGGAACTTTCAGTCACCAATAAAGTAAAGCCATGAAATAAAAGGTGAAAATGGCAACTTCCTAAACACCTGACCACAGGTCGTCAAGCTTTGTGCGAACTGCCAAAAATAATTTTCTTCGTGAGAAAATATATTGTGAAAAGAGGAAACGTTTTCTTGAAACAAGAAAACAATGAGAACATTTTTCTAGCTGCAAATGTTTTTTCTCATGGTTTTCTTATTACCTCCGCCACCAAAGGTGGATGGAGGTTATGGTTTTACCCGTGTCTGTCTGTTTGCTTGTTTGTCTGTTTGTGAACAAAATATCTCAAAAAGTTGGGGACGGATTCGTACGAAATTTGGCAGAAATGTAGCGTATGTGACAAGGACGAAACGATTAGATTTCGGTGAAGATCGGGATTCGGATCCGGCTATGAGAATGTTTTAAGTGATTCTTCACCATTGGGAGATAGGGCCAAAAACGATACATAGCAGGATATCTCAAAAGGTTGTGGACAGATTTGGATGAAACTTGGTGGACCGGTTGGGTGTCTGACAAGGCGGATTCGATTTTGGTGAAGATCTGAATATAGATTCGGATATGGGAATTATTTAATATCTTAAGTGATTCTTCACCATTGGGAGATCGGGCCAAAAACGATACATAGCAGGATATCTCAAAAAGTTGTGGATGTATTTTGGACGACACCTGTTGGACAGGTTGGGTGTGTGACAAGGAAGAATGGATTCAATTTTAGTGAAGATCCTCCGGATCCATCGAGTAGAATTTTTAAGTGATTCTTCACCATTGAGTGATATGGCCAACCAGGCGGAGGTATGCTCTCCACTGAGTGCCATTCTAGTTCCAAGAAAGCTTTCCTTGTCTTAAGAAAATATTTTTTTGCTAAGAAGTTTTTGGTAGTTCATTAGTCCTGAGGAGATTAGCTCGCTCTATGCACAAGATTTATGACACTCTTTGGTTCAGCAAAAGAGCTACCTGTTTAAATTAACCACAGGAGTTTAGTATATATATATATGTATATATATATATATATATATATATATATATATATTGTTACGGAACCCAACGTCGGCCTCTGTGCCCCTTACCGAGGGGGGATTAATCCCCTCGTCTTTGACTGACCAACGGGGTCCCTGACGCTGCACAGCTACCTCCGGAAAGGCAGGTGCACAGCCCCGTTCGTACCGCGGACAGATGTCAATTGCCGAGCGGTTTTAGCAACCGCGGCACGAACTATTAACAAGGACGAGACCCGATTCTTGAACGTTGGCCAAATCGTGCCGCAGGTATTCAATTGGGAAATCACTAAAGTGATACGGATGTAAGGGAAAGAAAGGCAAGGTAGGAAGAACAAATCTAATTTATTATTATTATTTACAAGACCAAAAGAACTAAGGAGAATGGAAAGATAAGAAAATAAAGGCAGAAAGAGGGACGAACCAGAAGGACACAGTGCAACACTAGCTTAACTAAACGGTCTTACTTCACCCAGGGACAAGACACACAAAACAAACTCACGTACACAAAAGGATGGAAGGACAGGAATGGTTTGGGATGGCAGAGGAGGGTCCAGGTAGATGGTAGGCATCGAGGTCCAGCTCTAAACGCGCGCTCCGATCCGCGCTTTTGGGGTCGAGGCGAAAACCCGGCAAACACAGCTCCGCTTCGGGCTGGCAGCGAGGAGCCGGCAGCTCCACGTATTTGGTTTCACACCGGCGGCTGTCTCCCTCGTCCTTCGCCTCCTGCGTCTCCGACGCTCTTTTCCTCTTCCGCAGAATCTGCCTCTGGTCCAGCGCACCTCCCTCAAATCCCTCTCACTGCTTTTCCTCTGGCCCCTTACGCATCTTTTCTCATCTCATCTGAGGTTGGGGCGTCCCGCCGCGGGTTTTATGCCACGCCTTACCAAGCCATACCCACCGAGCCTGTGGTTGGTCGTTCGGGGCTCCACCCTTGATGATGAGGTGGGGCCATGCCTTTCTTCCCCGAACCGACCGCGTGCGTAATGGAGGACGAATGCAGTTGGCAATCGAGGCTTTGGGAATGGGGGCTTTGGGAATGGGAGGGAGCTACCTTATGTCATCTGGTGCAATGCAGTGTCAACTAGTGGGAACAGAGCCTTCAACTACATAGACTAAGGAGATAACTGTTTAGAAGGATATATGATTTGCTACGTGCATGATTATGGCTTAACTAGGAGGACGACCTTTGACCTTTACACACCAAACGGAGATATTTACAAGAATTCATTACACTTACAGAGGGTGATATTTACAACAATTCATTACACTTAGAACAATACAAAAAAACACAATTCTCAAATCCACAAAAAAAAAATATATATATATATATATATATGATATTTCAAGTATAACTTGTTTATTACTCCGTTGCAAAGAGTTATTTTGTTTGCGCCACAGCAAGTACAGCCAACGTGTGTACTTTTTTCATTATCCATTCAGCAGTTTCTCAATCAATCCTCTGGTTTTAATTATGAAACAGAGCTGGGAGTATCCATCACATTGAGGTCTGGTGCGTAACTTCTTGTACCCTCCTAGCCGTGACACTCCTCCAACTCTCCCCCACTCCCTACACACACGCACGCGCACACACAGACACACACACACACACACACACACACACACACACACACACACACACACCGGCCCGAGCTCACGGTGTTGCCTAATCGCCTCCCGTGTCATAAAAGGCCTACTGGCACCACAGGAAGTCTAAGGCCCCCCTTTGCTGCAGTGCCAGCCACATGCATCAGTCATCAGTTTTTTTTTCTCCAAGTGGGTGGCTCAAAAGGTCAAGACTAGGACATGACCCTACAACCTTCCTGTTTTACCGGTGAGCACTCTGGCACCCGTCAACCAAGGTTTCCGCCTTCCTTAGCTTACAAAACCATGGTCCACCCCATGGGCAATGCAGTGCAGTCTTGAAACAAGCCTTCCCTAGAGATGCAAGTTAAAGTCTGTGTAGGAAACTTGTTTGGATACACAGTGACGGTGGATTCAAAGGGAGAAGGTCCAGGGGTCTATATATACTCTTCACCATTTCAAGAAAAAAAAAAATACATCTTTAGATCTTCTTTCAACAATATCTTAAATTACAATTATTTGCATGTTGACTAGTTTTTCTTGGGGGATTATGGCGAGTGACATCAATTTATCACTGCGCACCTCTGATGCTGGCCATGGATTGTCAACAGTTTTTTGGGAAAAAATGAACTCCCTCCCTCCGCGCAACTCCCTCCCACATTTTGAAAATCCTTCATCTTCCACTGGCCCTCTGAAAGCCATTGAATCACCCCGACGAATGCTCACAACTTACGACTCAATGTCAACGTGCTGAACCACTTGAATATAAACGACCGGTTGGAGAATGAATTCCAGGTACATGAAATCGACCAATTTCATTTCGACTTGAAGTGGAATACACTCGACACCAAATACGAGTAAAAATTCAATCAGTATTGCAAATACAATTTGACTCGATATAACTAAAAAGCAAGTAGGATCACGACACACCACCCATGGATGGGGGAAAGACACAATAAGAGGGAATGAACAGATATCGTGACCTTGACGTCTCCTGGAAAGTCCCACTTTCTATCGTGGAAGCAATTTCCAAATATGACCGATCGCGCTCAGCATACTCACAAAAGTTTCAGCATACCTGAGACATTGTGGAACTGCTTGGAATAAACGTTGCAGGACAGTTATCAGCAGCAGCATAAAATGATTTTTGTAAGTACATGTCCAAGATTAACAAACACGTGATAGCCAGAGAGAGAGAGTTAAGAGGAGATTGACAGATAGAACGCGTACAGGATGCAAGCGGACAGCAGGAGTTCTGGTCTCAAAGCAGCCAGCAGCTCTTTCCGAGGCACATCGTGTGGGGAAGATGAGCAGATAATGAGCGGTGCACAGGCAAAGCCTTCGGTGATTGGTCACCACGGGCTGATAACACAATAGGCGGGAATCTTTTCAACACAGGAATGCCTGCGTTTCGTTGCCAACCCATTTGGAAGAGTCCGAGCAGGTTTTCCTCTCTCGATGAGCAGTTATTTTGTGATTTGTGAAAAAAGGATCCTCAACGCCTGACACCAGAATTACATGACAGTTTTGACAGGCAGATATAACCGTTTTTTTTTTGTTTTTTTTTACAGTTGGGCTCAAAAACATTACGTTCCTGTTCCCAAGAATGTTATTATGGTGATGACTTTAATGCAAGAAGATAAAACCAAACTATTCATATTACACAGTGTCAGGATACATCGGGTGCCGACAACATACATTTTGGTGTTCGGCTTGTGGTTCAGTTCAAGTTCCAAAGCAGCCAAACAAAACATTTTATGGTTTCACAATTAAGCAAACAACACGTGTTGACTTTGGCCGAACGCAAAACTGATCTGAAACTACCATCAAATATATATATATATATATATATTTATATATATATATATATATTGGTGTATATATACTACTGTATATATATATATAAACATAGATATATTTTCGGTAGTTCAATAGTACTGAGGAGATTAGCTCGCTCTATGCACAAGATTTATGACACTCTCAGGTTCAGCAAAAGAGCTACCTGTTTAAATTAAGCACAGCAGTTTAGTATTGTTACAGACACGACTTTGATGTTATGGTGGGCCGAGCGGAATGGCCGCCGTGTCCGCACAAGTTACCCGATTATACTCGAACCTTGTCCGAGTCGCGCTACGCTAGATCAATGAAGGAAAAGGACACAACGGCTGGATTAAAATGACACGACACCAAGGGTTCAGTTCTCAAGACCTCCGGAGGAGGTTATATTAGGGCGGAAGGTCAGATTACAACGACAAGAGGGACAGCATAGAAAGGCAGGCACTTGGACACACTCTTATATTAGCCCCGACAGACGACAGATAAACGGGACAAAACTGACTCACACGGGGATTGATGGCAAGGAGGGGCAGGTCTTCGATGGCTCAAGGTGCACCTTGGCTCAGGGGCAAAATCGACCCGGTCCAGTCCAAAGATGCGGGAGGTCTCACTCAGCGCTCGGAGGTGGTGACTTGTCTTCTCAAGCTGGGGGCGCATCTGACGTCACGTCCGGTAAGTCGCTGCGTATATCCGGCGGGGAGTGACACGCCCTCGGCTCGTTAGCTCCGCCCCAGATGGAATCGGCCCGTTGCTTCTCATTGGGTGCGGGGGTTACCGGCTCCGCCCTTGACGAGGGGCCGACAGGCAGCCCCTTCGTGGTAACCCCGTCGGTGCACATGGGTAATGGCGGCTAACCGAGCCGGAGTGAGGACGCACACTCCCCACGCGCGCCGTTGTAGTTGTTGTTGTAGTTGTTGTTTGGGGAAGAAGATGGGAGGAGGTATGGGAAGGTCCTAAACTCACTACTGGTGCCATATAATCACATTCTGGTGCAACGAAGAGTCAGAATTAATGGAAACGAGTCCTTAACTGACATAGACTAAGAATAACTAGCAAGATGTCCTATAGTTGTCTACGTGAGATGCGGTGAACCTGGGCACGACATTTAATGGGGGAAAAAGGGGAAGGTCGGTTCTACAGAGTGTTATTTACAGGCAATGGGACTAGGGAATGGGGGATTGGGGATAGTTGGGGAGTATTGGGGAAATAGGGGAGTATTTACAAGCGGATATTGAGGCCAAATGCCATATCCGCAACAGTATATATATATATATGATATTTCAAGTATAATTTGTATATAGACTGGTGTATGCATATATATATATATAGATATATATATCTATATATGTATATATCTGTACAGTTACTGTGTTGTCTTGTCTTGTCTTTTTTTTCCTTTTTTTTTGGAAATTTTTATGAATTGTTTTTTTTTCAACTTAAGTTTTCAACTTCGATTCTTTATAAAATGTAATATCACGTATATTACAAATGCATTTGTGCAAAATAATTGTTTGAATTATGATTGGTTTAATCAATGACAAAACGGCAACTTTGGTACAGTCATTTATCTATATATCTATATATCTGGGCAGTGTCTGTGTTGTCACTGAACTACTCCCTGGAACTTTTGTTTCTATGGTTGCAAAGTGCTTTAATAACGTGGTGGCTTTGAATCACGTGGTGGTGAGGTGTTTTTAAATCATGTGGTGGTGAGGTGTCTTTAATTTCGTGGTGGCGAGGTGTTTTTAAATCATGTGGTGGTGAGGTGTCTTTAATTTCGTGGTGGTGAGGTGTTTTGAATTACGTGATGGTGAGGTGTTTTGAATTACTTAGTGGTGAGGTGTTTTGAATTATGTGGTGGTGAGGTGTTTTTAAATATGTGGTAGTGAGGTGTTTTTAATTACATAGTAGTGAGGTGTTTTTAATTACATAGTAGTGAGGTGTTTTGTATTACATAGTAGTGAGGTGTTTTTAATTACATAGTAGTGAGGTGTTTTTTATTACATAGTAGTGAGGTGTTTTTAATTTCGTAATGGTGAGGTGTTTTTTATTACATAGTAGTGAGGTGTTTTTAATTTCGTAGTAGTGAGGTGTTTTTTATTACATAGTAGTGAGGTGTTTTTAATTTCGTAGTGGTGAGGTGTTTTTAATTACATGGTAGTGAGGTGTTTTTAATTTCGTAGTGGTGAGGTGTTTTTAATTACATGGTAGTGAGGTGTTTTTAATTATGTGGTGGTGAGGTGTTTTTAATTTCGTAGTGGTGAGGTGTTTTTAATTACATAGTAGTGAGGTGTTTTTAATTACATAGTAGTGATGTGTTTTTAATTTCGTAGTGGTGAGGTGTTTTTAATTACATGGTAGTGAGGTGTTTTTAATTATGTGGTGGTGAGGTGTTTTTAATTTCGTAGTGGTGAGGTGTTTTGAATTACATAGTAGTGAGGTGTTTTTAATTACATAGTAGTGAGGTGTTTTTAATTACATAGTAGTGAGGTGTTTTAATTACATAGTAGTGAGGTGTTTTTAATTACATAGTAGTGAGGTGTTTTTAATTTCGTAGTGGTGAGGTGTTTTGAATTACATGGTAGGTATGTGTTTTTAATTATGTGGTGGTGGTGTTTTTAATTTTGTAGTGGTGTGGTGTTTTTAATTTCGTAGTGGTGAGGTGTTTTGAATTACTTGGTGGTGAGGTGTTTTTAATTATATGGTGGTGAGGTGTTTTTAATTATGTGGTAGTGAGGTGTTTTTAATTACATGGTAGTGAGGTTTTTAATTACATAGTCGTGAGGTGTTTTTAATTTCGTAGTGGTGAGGTGTTTTGAATTACTTGGTGGTGAGGTGTTTTTAATTATGTGGTGGTGAGGTGTTTTTAAATATGTGGTAGTGAGGTGTTTTTAATTACATGGAAGTGAGGTGTTTTTAATTACATAGTAGTGAGGTGTTTTTAATTTCGTAGTCGTGAGGTGTTTTTAATTACATGGTAGTGAGGTGTTTTTAATTACGTGGTGGTGAGGTGTTTTTAATTTCGTAGTGGTGAGGTGTTTTTAATTACGTGGTGGTGAGGTGTTTTTAATTACATGGTAGTGAGGTGTTGTTAATTACATAGTGGTGAGGTGTTTTTAATTTTGTAGTGGTGAGGTGTTTTTAATTACGTGGTGGTGAGGTGTTTTTCATTTCGTAGTGGTGAGGTGTTTTTAATTTCGTAGTAGTGAGGTGTTTTTAAATTCGTAGTGGTGAGGTGTTTTTAATGATGTGGTTGTGAGGTGTTTTTAATTACATGGTGGTGAGGTGTTTTTAAATATGTGGTCATGAGGTGTTTTTAATTACATGGTAGTGAGGTGTTTTTAATTACATAGTAGTGAGGTGTTTTTAATTTCGTCATGGTGAGGTGTTTTTAATTACATAGTAGTGAGGTGTTTTTAATTTCGTAGTGGTGAGGTGTTTTGAATTACTTGGTGGTGAGGTGTTTTTAATTACATGGTAGTGAGGTGTTTTTAATTACATAGTGGTGAGGTGTTTTTAATTTCGGAGAGGTGAGGTTTTTTAAATTACATGGTAGTGAGGTGTTTTTAATTACGTGGTGGTGAGGTGTTTTTCATTACGTGGTGGTGAGGTGTTTTTAATTTCGTAGTGGTGAGGTGTTTTTAATTACGTGGTGGTGAGGTGTTTTTAATTATGTGGTGGTGAGGTGTTTTTCATTTCGTAGTGGTGAGGTGTTTTTAATTTCGTAGTAGTGAGGTGTTTTTAATTTCGTAGTGTTGAGGTGTTTTTAATTATGTGGTAGTGAGGTGTTTTTAATTACATGGTGGTGAGGTGTTTTTAATTATGTGGTGGTGAAGTGTTTTTAATTATGTGGTGGTGAGGTGTTTTTAATTATGTGGTGGTGAGGTGTTTTTAATTACATGGTGGTAAGGTGTTTTTAATTACATGGTGGTGAGGTGTTTTGAATTACTTGGTGGTGAGGTGTTTTTAATTATGTGGTGGTGAGGTGTTTTTAATTACATGGTGGTGAGGTGTTTTTAATTACATGGTGGTGAGGTGTTTTTAATTACATGGTGGTGAGGTGTTTTTAATTATGTGGTGGTGAGGTGTTTTGAATTACTTGGTGGTGAGGTGTAATCGTCCCAAACTTCCAGTCTGCACCTACCCCTCCCGTATGTATGTGCTGAGTTCTTTTTTGAATTTTCATATATTTTTTCAACCTAAATCTTCAACCTAAATTGCCTATAAAAATGTAATATCACAAACACTACAAATAAATTTGTGCAAATAATTGTTTGTATTATGATTGGTGCAAATCATGACAACACAGCAACTCAGGTACAAAAGTTTGTCAAAAGTCAAAAGTTTGTCTCTGTGATGGATGCATGCATATTCACTTGTCAGATAGAGATATCAACAAAATAATAATACTTATATATTCTGATCAATTATAACACGCTTCTGATCAATTTCTTTCTGTATTACTCAATTCTTCTCCTTAACCTCATATTTATGATCTTGCCAAAAAAAAAAATGAACATCCTTAGAAAGGTTAGCAATCAATTTCTAAAATGTTTAAGTGCCCCAGAATTTAACGTTTAGCCATGTGTTATATAAAGACATATTTGGCCATTCAAGTCAATCATAACATTCCTTGTCTGTTCTTAAGGATATGTTGTTCGAATCTGTGATGTAGAATTGTGTCCAAGTGGCGTTTGTTCATATAATTTTCACATTTGGCTGACGTTCCCATGTTTAACAGTGCTTCGATGAAACTACTTTAAAAGGCGTTAAAAGTGATTAATAATGAATAGAAAGAGAAAAACAAGTTGTTAAACAGTTGAAGAATTTCTGCTTTCAGAACTCATTAATATACGACCTAAACAGAATAAACATGATTATTGGGCCATTCGTAACCATACTCATTTCCATTCGATATTGTTGTGGGAATGCCTTTTAGGGGGGTAACTTTGCGTAATATATTGGTCGGTATTTCCCATATTGCAGGTATTATAATAAGGTAATTTAATTGTGATAAAGAATATACGTCATTTTATTTGTGGAAACAGCCTGGTGTTGGCTTAGCGGTTAGGGTGCTGTCTTGGGATTCTAGAATCCTGGGTTCGAATCCCGGCCGATCGCTGAATTAATACTGAGGTCGGCAAATTGAGTACCAGTTAACTGGTAATTCCCTGTGTGTTGCAAGAGGTAACTAACAGGGTTGGCGGCAGGAAGGGCATCTGGCTGTAAAACATTGCTTCAAAAAGGAGACCACGGTGCCCAAAAAAGGACCAACCACTGCTCTGCGGGGGGAAAATGGCCTCCAAAGGTGGTTCGTTATTTGTAGAAATATGCCAGATGTATTTGTTTGTTTTTTAAGTAGAAGGCTCCAGGCACAGACTATGTCGTCCTCATTGAGGCCAGGCCTAAATAAAACAGTTGCATTGATAGAAAAGTAAAGAAGGAGAGAATACTCCAAGAATTTTTGAGAAAGCAGAGAATCTGCTTTTTGAAAAGGGGAAGATCATATGTGTTTGGAAAGACATGTGAAGGTAAAGAGTTCTAGAGTTTGGCAGTGGAGGGGAAGAAACAAACATCATAACGGCCCATCCTTGAGTTGCCAATGGCCACACAATAATCATGAGATGTAGTGGCTTGTCGAGTAATACGTGGTCTCGCTAATGGCAGAGGTATACAGGTAGCAAGTTCTTGGGAGCAAAAACGGAAGTAATATCTGTAGAAACGAGAAAGAGAGCCAACTGTGCGACGTAATTTGAGCGGGTCAAGTTTTTAGGTCAGATTGGGAGAGTTGATAAGTCGAATTACTTTTAATTCAATTCTGTCCAGTAAGTATGTGGAGCTAGAACCTCCCCAGATGTGAGAGCAGTACTCTATACAAGGACGAATCGATCCTTTATATAGTTGAAGCAACTGTTGAGAGGAGAAGAATCTTCGACATCTGAACAGGACTCCCAGTTTCTTCAAGGCAGATTTAGCTATTTGAGTAATGTGTGGATTCCAGGATAGATTCGAAGTTAGGGTAATACCTAGTAGGTTTATTGTATCACATGGTGTAATTGTGGAACTTTCAAAGGAGATTGGGGAGTTGAGAGGAGTTTTAGAGAGAGAAATGGGAAGAAATTGAGTTTTAGGAGCATTAAACTTAACCTGGTTACATTAGCCCCACTGGGAAATCTTGTGCGAGGACACACACATGAAATCTGGCAGGACACAGCGAGTACAAAGTTGCTACACGGCTTGGCAGTCCCAGTTTATGTGCAGAGTCGGACTGAGCAGGACAGTGGGCATGGCCTGCTGGGTGGGTATGTGGCTGTGGCTGGTGGAGGCAAGGTTGATCTCATGGAGATCCTGATGTAATCTGTACACAGGACTGAGCAGGAGAGTGGGCATGGCCTGCTGGGTGGTTATGTGGCTGTGGCTGGCGGAGGCAAGGTTGATCTCATGGAGATCCTGATGTAATTTGTACACAGCTTCGCCGCTAAACTCCTTGGGCATTCTCCTCCCCTGGTGTTCACAACACACCATTTTATAGTGTTAGCTCCTACCAGCCGCCATGATGCACTTAGCCCGCCCCTGCCCAGGCACTATTGGTCTGCAGCTCAGTCTGGCTGTGGGACGAACCTGATCCCGCCTCTTTATCCTCCACTTTGGTGCGCTTTGCCATCATGGCGGCATTCCTGCCTAAACACGGTGTCCAATGGCCCATGGGATGCTTTTACAGGGCATTTAGCACAGTATACAAAGGTATGAACATTAAGGATCTCTGTTCATTCGTTGACTTAGGGGCACATATGTGGGTATAGGTATTGTTAAGCTGTTTTGCTTTCTTTTGTATTCCTGCCCTTTACTTGTTAAATACACGATATAAAATCACTTTGTGTCTGGGAGATTTGATTGCCTCTGATCGCCAGATCACTAGTACATGTCCAGTAAACAACAGGTTGGATTTGGGCGATTAGCACCCAGGACCAAGCCGTGCATGAGACCGGTGATATTTCCATGTCACTATTAGTGCAATGGGTGCATGGTACCGACTGACTCGGTGGTTCCATTCGAGCTAGGTGTCGTGGAAAACAGGCCCGTGATCTAGCTGGGAACAACCGAGTCCATTGGCCGTCACAATAACTTTGACGCTGTTCATCAGGATTCGGACCAGGAAACTAGGCCCACCTGATGGCTGTACCAATATCATGGTAATGTATTGACATTCTATAATTGATGATATTAATTATACGACATATTAAAGTTGATATGCCACAGGTCTTCTTATTGAAGTAATTCATGCAGTTCACCATAACAATGGATGCATAGATCTTTCATTTATTGTTATTATCTTTCCATTTCATTTATTGTTAGCTTTTCCTTCCTTTTAATGCATTAACAGGAAATTGTATTGTATTAACAGGAAAAGGTATGAACTCAACACCTCGCATCCAGTGATATTTCTCGTATTTCCTGTATTATGTGAATCTGATTTGCATTCAGGAACAGAACAATTATGGTTAACGATTATGAAATTGTCAATATTTTGTCTAAATGCTGAAAATTATATGAAAAAGATGACATGAATTACAGATTTAGCGTAATGCTGTTAATTCAATTAAGTTCAATAACCGAGTCATTGAACTCGGTTCAATGACAGAACCGAGTCGCTGAAAACGCACACAGCACATGCGCAAAAGACCTTGTTAACATTTCTACGTCATTTCGAAAGTCACGTATTGCCTGTTTGAAAATTGTACAAGAATGCACAACTATTTCATTGATAAGAAGCTTTCAACACGACATGTACAACATTGAATTCAATAAGATGCCTGAAGCCCATTCGGAGATGAAAGAGTACGAGTATTATGAAGCCTGGTGTTGGCTTAACGGTTAGGGTGCTGGCTTGGGATCCAAGGATCCTGAGTTTGAATCCCGGTCGGTCGTTGAATTAACACCAGGGGGGTTGATTCAGCCTGTCATCCTTCTGAGGTCGGCAAATTGAGTACCAGCTCACTGGTAATTGGGGCACTGCATCAGTGAATCAGTGCATCTGGCCATCAGCGGCACTAAAACGCTTCCAGAAAAATAATGCAACCAGCAGCCACAGGCTGCATACGAAACAACAACAACAACAACAACAACAACACTGAGTATTACAACTCGATTGACAGATGCGTGCCTCAATTGCAATAGACTACACTTACGAATAGAGGGTCTGGCCACACCCCTATCCTTTGACAAGACCTGCCAACATCTAAGTTTTTCACTCTCTGTCATCAAATCGGTGGAGATAATGTTGGTGCTTCTACGGCTCATCTCTGGTGCACAAAATATATTAGCAAGAGAATATTGACTTCACTGTGGCAAGGAAGGACAATCTCTTGTTGTGGTGTCAATGTTGAAAGTCATTCAGGTTGTTTTTCAACAGCAATGACATTCTCTATGATTAACTTTGCAATTTGCAGGACTTCCGCTTCCGGTTTCTCGATCGAGGTGGCGACTTTTGGTCTCTCCAGGCATCCAAAGTTAAGGTATTTTTCCATTTGTGTGATTGTCAAATTTCCACTTGTTATTTTATCATCTATGCGTTATTGTTCGTTTCTAGTTCGTTTTGGTTTGAATTTCCTGTAACTCGTAATTAATTAATCATTTTCTGTTTGCCCCGTGTGTGCGGCCTTGTAGCCTGAGGCTTCCCCCGTCGAAGTTTGTTCACTTAAGTTCCTTCCTTTGCTGTTTTTGCTTGGTTCCTCGATTTTTCCCTTCTCCCCCAAACTTCCCCATACATCTACTATTTGTCTAACGTTTTAATTCCCCCCCCCCCCCCACCCCAAAAAACAAAAACAAACAAAGAAAAAAACATTTATTTCCATTTCTCCACGTGTGCTTTTGTCTCATCGTGTACTTCTGTCCATGTGTGCTGTCTTGCCCCACCCCCATTATCTCCTTGCCTTCCACCTTTTGCCCTGTTCACGTGACTCGTGGTTGTCCCTCTAGGCCCTCTCCCAGTTGGTATTTTTGTGAATATAAGATTGTTCTTCACGGTTGTGTTTGTGATGAAATCGTCATCCAAGTTACGACACTGATGTTATTCTCCTCATGGCCGCTACGCGACACCTTCGCGGCTCCTATATATAAGAGACTGCCTTTCAGCGCAGACAGGAGATGTACATCCATCATCGCAATGTAACTCTATAGCTCCTCTGGGCTTCCATAGAAAGGTAACGATTCTGCTATATATATCATAAGCTCATTTATAATTATACCACCTGTACGCACCTGTATTCACCTGTAATATTAATACAATGTTTATTGGTTTCTCTCTAGATGCTGTTGAGAACGAATTTCGATTAAACCTACTTTTGGGACGATGTTGTATCTTGATTTTACAACACTTAATCGAAATTCCTCTCCTGACATCGCTCGGAATCGAGATAATGCCCACGCTCCTGCAATGCTCGCCTCGGAGAAGAATGCCCAGCGGAGGACCCGTCGAGCTGGCGTAAGCCACGGAGAAGGGACCGGATGCATCGGAACCACGCAAGCATTTTGTTTTGGAACTACGTCGCCAAAGCAATGTCCTGCGGCAGAAAACCCGCCGGGTCGACGGACGTGCTTGGAGCCGAAGGTACGAGTCTAGCCGCAGCTGCGGGAAACGCTAACGGCTTTCCGATCGTCAATCGCCTCAACGGAACCTCCTCGACTTGTGTGCCTCGGCCCCGCCGGTCTGCCTCAAAAGGACCGGATGCGATGGGACCTCGCAAGCCTTTTGCGGGACCGCGTCGTCAAAACGCAAACTGACAACCCCGTCGGAACGACGGACCCGCTTGGCGCCGCAGGTACGAGTCTAGCCTCGGTTGCTCGAAACGCTAACGGCTCCGTCCGAGAGAATCATCCTAGATTTGCGTGCCTCGGCCCGAGATGAGATTCCCACGCGAGTGATCACGACTCCCATGTCGGCCATGCCTCCACACGGCCGGCACACTCCGACCACTCGCTACTCGGTGGAACCACCTGATCCGCGCGAATCGCGCACTGCTCGTCGGGATCATGCCGTGCCTCACACGGCCGGCTCACCCTGACCACTCGCTTCTCGGTGGAACCACCTCCTCCGCGCGAATCGCGCACTGCTCGTCGGGATCAAGCCGTGCCTCACACGGCCGGCTCACCCGTGGAACCACCTGCTCCGCGCGAATCGCGCACTGCTCGTCGGGATCACGCCGTGCCTCACACGGCCGGCTCACCCTGACCACTCACTTCTCGGTGGAACCACCTCCTCCGCGCGAATCACGCACTGCTCATCGGGATCACGCCGTGCCTCACACGGCCGGCTCACCCTGACCACTCGCTTCTCGGTGGAACCACCTCCTCCGCGCGAATCGCGCACTGCTCGTCGGAATCACGCCGTGCCTTCCATGGCCGGCTCGCTCCAGCTGCTCGGGCCCTGCGCCCTTCGCGGGCACCACTCTGCGAGGCCCGCGATTCTGATCACGGCCATCGAAATCCCACCTACATGTGGCTACTCAACGAGGCCGGCGAACTCCGCTGCCCGGAATCGCCTCAATGGAGGCTCGCTTGGCACCATGCGAGGACTCGTCGCAGCACGGATGAGTTTATAAGGACGTCGAGAGGGACCTTCATAGCCTTTCACGACACTCGGGCTTATGCTTATGATAGATGATCGTATACCATGTGTACTTCATAAGATGTTCGTATACCATGTATGTGTATTCTATATGGCTATCTATGTCGAAAGCTCCGGACAAAACACGGCCCGAAAGCTAATCAACGAGACGCTACTTCAGGGCGTGATATGTATTCGATCCATTGACCCGAAAGCTACCAAACGAGACGCTACTTCAGGGCGTGATATGTATTCGATCCTCTGACCCGAAAGCTAACAAACGAGACGCTACTTCAGGGCGTGATATGTATTCGATCCATTGACCCGAAAGCTAACAAACGAGACGCTACTTCAGGGCGTGATATGTATTCGATCCTCTGACCCGAAAGCTAACAAACGAGACGCTACTTCAGGTCGTGCAGTCTATCGCTGCCAAGCATGCTCGCCCTCTCGACTCAGCGTGCTCGCACCTCGACTCGGCGTGCTCACCCTCTCGACTCGGCGAAGCCGCACTGGTTCAACGGGCCGAGCTCAACTTTCGGTTTCCCTCGTACGCGGTGCGCCCTAGATACTACTTCAGGCCTCTCGTGCGTCTCGTGCGTGCGTCTCATCTCAGCGTGCCATGCTGGCTGGTTTCGCCAACGAACCGCACGTGCCCAAACCAATTGATGACGTCACCGACTAATCACGCGTTTGCTCTACGGCGTCATTAACGTAATTGCGTGCTTCAAGCGATCTCATCGGGGATTCGTTTACATTTCCATGTACCTTGGTAAACTACGTACCAAATGTCCTTTACGTAAACGACGTAAACTACGTAACGCGGCGCTACCTCAAGGTCGCGCGCCCGCGCCGTTTAGGGAGTACACGGTGACCTCGTGAAATGGTGACATTGAGCGTCGCGCCCGACTCCCTTGTCACCTGCGCAAGTAACGAGGGCACCGTACTGCCTGCTCGCCCTTGACTCTGGGCTTGTTGTTTATCGGACAGAGCTCTTGGCTCGTATCCACGCACATTTCGAGACTGCGAGACGCCTCGTCTGATTCCATTTCCCTCTGCCCAGACTGACTGTGACTCAGACTGACCCAGACTGTGAAGGTCGTCTGACTTCGGTATGCAGCGCGCTGCTGCAACCTCGGTGGGGGGGGGGGGGGGGTGAGGGGGGTTGGATCGGGAGCACTTAACCGATGATGCTAATCTGAAGCGCTTCCTTGAGGTCGCGCAGAGGTATCACTTAACTATGAACGAGGATAAGTGCAAATGGTATCACTTAACTATGAACGAGGATAAGTGCAAATGCGGGAGCACTTAACCGATGATGCTAATCTGAAGCGCTTCCTTGAGGTCGCGCAGAGGTATCACTTAACTATGAATGAGGATACGTGCAAATACTCCCTACGCACAATAGATCTTCTGGGGTACACCGTGACCCATGGCTCTGTCGCTCCGGATAAGGAGCGTCTGCGACCTTTGCTCGACATGGCCCCTCCCTGTGATCGGGCCACCTCGCCCCTTGTGGGGGCCCAGGAGGTTATTGTTGCTCGCCCGGATGCCGTCCGGTATAACGACTCCCACCTCGCCCCTTGTGGGGGCCCAGGATGGCGTCCATGGATGTCTTTGTGTCTTTGAGTGAGTCTTTGAGTCCATGGATGGTCGATCCGAGCCATTCAATGAAGGTGTTGAATGGATGGATTGGTCGGACATCCGTGGATGGACAGTCCATCCGGGGTGATGGCTGTCTTTGGGTCTCTGAGTCTTTGCGTCCGTGGATGGTCGATCCATCCGCGGTCCGGCTGGATCCGTGCCATGCAATGAAGGCGTTGAATGGATGGATCGGTCGGACATCCGTGGATGGCCAATCCATCCGGGACATCTAGCATGACAATCATCTCGACATCTAGACAATCCATCCGGGACAACGCTGGGGCAAACATGGTTTGTCCAGCCGGGACTCTCTCTCGGTTTGCCGATCTTCTCCGATCCTCTGCGCGCTGTACAGCAGGACAGGATTGCCATATGCATCCCGGAGGTTCTGCGCGCTTCGCTGGAGAGGCGCGTTTCGGTCGTTTTTGTCGTCCATCCGGGACGTTCTCTCGGCAGCCGGTAAAGCCGGTCTTCTCCGTTCCTCTGAGCGCTGCAGGACGGGATTGCCGTATGCATCGCGGAGGTTCTGCACGCTCCGCTGGGGAGGCGCGTTCCGGTCGTTTTGTGCGTCGTCGTAATCAGCCATGCCGGTCGTCCAGGCAGCCTTCAGAGGCCGCTCGTGTCTCGTGCGATCGCTGCCAACGGTAGATTCGCGTGCCGAAACAAGAGTTTGTAATGCGTATGAGCTGCCGTCAGAGGACGCTCGAGTCTCGTGATTCAACAGGGCCGCTGCCGGTGTCGAGTAACTCGCGTTATGGCTCTCATCGATTCTCTCCCTCGGCAAATCCATGACATGGACCTAACATGGATCGACCATGTACCCTTGGGAGCCAAGGCAGGTACAGCCTTACTGTAATGGACTTACTGTAGTGGCCTCCTGTCATGTAATCTTACTTACTGTTACAGCTTACTGTAAAGAGGCTTACTGATTTACACATCTTCCACATCGACACATCTTCCTGTAATGTGTTGCCTTGCGACGAATAGACATGGCTTACTGGTTTACACATCTTCCACATCGACACATCTGCCTGAAATGCGTTGCATTGCGACGAATGGACATTCGCTCTTCGACAAGGCACACCTTATATAATGAGTTGCATATCGCAAAGGTACACCTTATCCATCTAGCTACTGTGCCGACTACCCCACTGTTCGACGAGGTACAAATTATCTAATCTAGCTACTGTGCCGACTACCCCACTGTAGGACTACTGCTACCCATGGGCTCATCGTCTTCTCCCTGGGATGAACACTGCTTGCTCGGTTCGGTATCTTCTTGATTGGGATTTCCTCCTCGATACATCTATATCTGGGGATTGATTGCTAACCAGGCTAACAGGTTGAAATGCAGTAACCCTGCCATCGGGATTGATGGCCCCTGGACGTTCGACTGGCAGTAACATCCTTCCGATGTATTTCGTTCTTTGCATTCCTATGTATCCCTCTACTGAATTATCAGTATGTGTCTGCTGTTCATTACCGCCTAGTTAAGTTCTAAGCGCGGGGAGAATGTGATGAAATCGTCATCCAAGTTACGACACTGATGTTATTCTCCTCATGGCCGCTACGCGACACCTTCGCGGCTCCTATATATAAGAGACTGCCTTTCAGCGCAGACAGGAGATGTACATCCATCATCGCAATGTAACTCTATAGCTCCTCTGGGCTTCCATAGAAAGGTAACGATTCTGCTATATATATCATAAGCTCATTTATAGTTATACCACCTGTACGCACCTGTATTCACCTGTAATATTAATACAATGTTTATTGGTTTCTCTCTAGATGCTGTTGAGAACGAATTTCGATTAAACCTACTTTTGGGACGATGTTGTATCTTGATTTTACAACAGTGTTAAAATACGTTTAAACTTTCCCCTGCAGTGTTTTATTCAGTGGTATATTACAACACGCTGTTTTTCTTCCTATTTAAAAGACTTTTCAATTTCCTCTTCAACTCATTCCACTTCAAAAAAATATTCAATCTCTTATTATTCTTCCTCAATACATGCTGTAAAGTCACATTCATTCCACCCCTCCTCCATCATTTTTAAACGGATCGCTAACTTGAAAATCACAATAAACCCAATTTGTTATAAATGTTTACCTTTCATTAATCGTCCACTTTCTAAACTCCCCCCTTGCCCCTCCCCTCCAAATCTCCCCCCTTGCTCCTCACCTCATAAACTCCCCACTTGCCCCTCCCCTCCTAAACTCCCCCCTCACCCCTCCCCTTCAAAACTCTCCCCCAACCCCTCCCCTTCAAATCTCCCCCCCTACCATCCCTCTCCAATTCTCCCCCCTCCCCCTCCTCCTCAAACCTGCCTCCTCCCCACTTCGTCTCCCTTCTATCTCATACCTCCACCTCCCCCAACCTTCTACTTTCCTCTGACCCCCCCCCCCCCCAAAAACAACCCCTCACTGTGCCTCATCCCATCACCATCAAACCTTTCGTCCTCCTCATCCTTCTGTTTCTTGTAACTTTTCTGTAATATCTGACACACTATCAACTGCTCTCCCTATCTCCCCCTCTCATCCTTCATCTGACCCTACCCCTCCCCTCCCCTGTCCTGCACCCGATGCTCCCACTCTCTCCTCATTAACGGTATGGACCTCAAACATCCGGGGCCTTCAATCAAACCTGATTGATCTCTCCATTCAGGTTGCTTCTGACAATCCAGACTTGATCTGCTTAACAAAAACTTTCCTCCTTCAAGATGTCTCTGATTCCTTAATATCTCTTCCTGGTTACTTCCTCCTCTGGTATGATAGACCTGAGCCTCGTCCTGGTGGTGGGGTTGCTATCTTTATCAAAAACTCTCTTCCTCACTCTCCTTGCACTGCCCTCTCTCCACCTCACCCCCAGGAGTACCTCTAGCTACGGCTTCCTCTCTGCTCCCACCTTTTGTTCATATGTGTGTTGTACCGTCCACCAAACAGTGATGACTCCATTTACATTTCGCTGTCTGACAACATGGACCAACTTCTATCCACTCATCCCAACTCTCTCTTCCTCATATGTGGTGACTTCAACTGTCATCATGCCAGCTGGCTGGGTGTGGGTTCCTCTCTCACCAGCCATGGCACCTCAGCAAAGGACTTCTGTAACTCATTGGGACTGACGCAATCTGTCAATTTCCCGACCCGGATCTCAGTCAATGGAGTATCTTCTCTTCTAGACTTGGTTATGACAAACTTCCCTGCAAATGTCTGCTGCTCTTCTTCTGCTCCAATCGGTTCTTCTAATCATGTGCTTGTTAAAGTGCACATCTCTCTGGCCATTCTCAGACAGCCTCCTCAGCGCCAACGAGTCTGGCATTTCACTCAGGCTGACTGGCACGGTCTGCAAGCAGCCATCAATCATCTGAACTGGTCTCCCATCTCTATTGCCTCTGACATCAATTCTTCCTGGGAATTCTTCCAAAGCAAACTGCTCTCTCTCATGCACAGATTTATCCCATCTCATCTTCAGTTGTCTTACCCTTCCTCCTGTCCATGGTACTTTGAACCTTGTGGTGAGGCAGTTGCCCTGAAACAGCTTGCCTTTGCCTCTTGGAAGGCAAATCCAACTGAAGGCAATCTCAGTTCCTTCCACCAAGCTCGGAACAAGTGTGTGTCTAACCTCAAGAGTGCCAGGAAGCACAATCTCTCCACACTCAAGAATGAACTCTCAAACCTGTCTCCTTCCTCCAAATCCTGGTGGTGTTTGTGCCCCCTCCATCCCCTCCCTTACCTCAAATGGCTACACAGTTGACACACCCAGTTGGAGTTTGTACAGAGGTCAACATTCCACCCCTCCATAAGGGTATCTTTTAACACAAATGTGCATTCACTACGGTCTATTTATGAGGATAAAAAACTGGGAAAAAATTCCATAAAAGAGTAATTATGTCTCTTCTATTGGAATTGTAGATGATGGCTTGCAAACCGAGCCTCAAGGGCGGTGTACAGAAGTGTTTTTGAAAAATAACAATAAATACAAGGCACAGTGAGGAGAAATTCACTGCACGCGATGTACAACATGCACAGAGTAAAACGAGGTACATTACGTCCGTAGGATGTCTAATACGTAAATAAAGAAGATATAAGCACACCTGACACTAGGCCAAGGCTTCAGACTTTGGCACGCTCAAGAGGCTGCACCGGCGAATAAACTGTTGCAACCTGTGATTTTGACAGGCTTTCTACGAGTATATAATAATGCTCTGAAGTACCCTTTGTGAATTTTGGCCAGATCCATATATGTATTGTGGTGGCTAAATGATATGTGAGGGCCATGTATCATACTAAAATATGCCTTTTGGTGTCTGTCTGTCTGTCTGATGGTGTTTGTCTGTCTGTCTGTCTGTCTGCCATGTATCAGACTAAAATACGCCATTTGTGTCTGTCTGTCTGATGGAATTTTTGATGCCAATACATTCCGTCGTTATTTATCCAATCTCAACCAAACTTGACAGGATGATGAAGGGTTACATAATGAAGGTTGTAGCGCATTCATTTGCCCCCCTCCCCAAGGGGGTTTTCTCCCCCGAGTGAGTTTTCCCCACCATTGCTGTCAATGAGGTTGCATGTTGAGGTGTATATCAATGTTAAATTAGCTTTATCGTGGCGTTTTTCCAAAGAAGAAGATTTATCGTGGCGTTTTTCCAAAGACACGTTTAATAACAAAATTAATGATAACGCATATTGTTAATGTTATTACAAAACAATATTAATACTAATGATAATGTCACACTTCCCCAAGGCGTTTTTCCTGCAGTAATAATGTGTACTGAAAGGGAGGAAGCCCGGGGTGTGCTCATTTACCAAGCAGCTAGCTAGCTAGCTCTTGCCAAGCCAGCCGTTCCTTAACGGTTTTGAATTGAATGCTTGCTCGAATGCTTCAACCACTTGGCGATTTCTCCACAAGAAACTTGATAAATGAACACACCCAATGTTCTTGAGACCCGACCATAGATCAACTGTAATCTATATACCCCAAAGAGGAATGACCCTTCCTGCCCCTCCCGTAGTGAGCGGGTGTACTAGTTATTGAATTAATAAATGTCTTTCTGCACACCTCAACAAAACAAGTAGTCACAGTGTTATTCCACTTCTGAGATGGCTTGTTTGAAATACAGATCATGCGGGGCATCAAGGGGGTGGAATAAACACAAGTGGACAATAAAAACATCTGACAGAATGGTTTCATTATTGAGTGGCAGGACTGACCAATTTTTGAAACATGCACAATTAGAGAAGCCTTGAATACTGACAGAGAAAATGATGCTCCCCTTTTATTCAGAGTGTGCCAACAGTTTTCTCTCACCCAAAACTATCCATTATACATGAGATATGTTGATGTAACTATATGCAAAGAAGTGAGATGTGGGATATGAGGGGTTAAAATGAGAAAATCAAATTGAGAAAAACAAGAGAATCTGTGCATGTAAAGAGTGGAGCGATGGGGTTGATGATCTCACCAATGAGAAACCTCATGTCATGAAACACTAAATTAACTTCATGTCAAAACAAGGTTAAGTGACAAGGGCCCAAATATAATTCTGCAATCACATTTCCTAAAATAATAGAATACTCACACAAGTAGATGCTACTTAGTTAATCAAGTTCACCTTATTGCTTGATAGGATTTGCTTATACTCATTATATTGAGCCAATTCTATAGGTTTTGCTTAACCATATCCTGCAGTGGCAGATCTAGGATTTTCTGCAGGGGGGTGACTTCCTCGAGGCCCCAATGGGGCCGAGCCCGCTAGAGGGGCCTGGGGTGGGGGGGCATGGAAATTTTCAATTTTGCTTGTTCTGAAATGCAATTTCCTGCATTCTGTGAAACAAATCTGCCTCACTGTTAGACTCCTAGAGTATGACGTTTTAGGTAGGGATTTTAATTTTTCATCAATGAGTTAAATTTTCGTAAATAGGAAGAAATAAGATTGACCAAAACAGTGACCCGGTATCGGGATGAAGAATTTATTCCGACTATCAGTAATCGCTGGCCAACTTACAATATTACTTGACTGATCAGAAACAATGAACATGAATGTGAGCAAGCATGGCAGATAACAAGATTGAGTCCATGCAGACAACAACCTTGATAATCCGCATCCGGCGCAAGCTTGGAAATTTCAGCTTGAACACCCTTCTTGTCGGAGCTCATTGACGCAGTTGTGTCGTATGCCTGACCCTTACAATCAGCAATATATATAATATAACCACCTTTAGAGGCCATTTTTCCCCGCAAGCGGGGGTTGGCCTTTTTCGGGAACCGTGGTTGTTGTTGTTTTTTGTCCCCTTTTTGAAGCAATGTTTTACGGCCGGATGCCCTTCCTGACGCCAACCCTTTTTGCCGCCTTTAACGACAAACAGGGAATTACCAGTGAACTGGTACTCAATTAGCCGACCTCGGAAGGATGAGCAGGCTGAGTCAACCCCCCTGGCGTTAATTCAGCGATCGACCGGGATTCGAACCCAGGATCCTAGGATCCTAAGCCGGCACCCTAGCCGCTAGCCCAACACCTTACAATCAGCAATGCTGATCTTATTTCTCTCAAGGCTTTTTTGAATTGCCTTGGCAATAGCCTGTCCAGTCGTACGTTCAAGGTCGCATATGTCTATCAGCACTTCACGCTTTTTCGGTTTGGATGGATCAGCAAGGAAGTCGAGTAGGCGAATGCATACTGACAAAACCTCACGGCCTTGTGATGTCATTTCATCCGCGATGATTGCAAAGTGAGGGTGTTTTTCAAGGCATTTTCGAAAGTAGTCACGGAACAAGTCGGCAGCTACATTGATCAACTCAGTCTGAACCGATTTACTGGTGTACCGAGCATTCTTCGGTCCAGAGATTAGATGCTCTTTCGGGGCAGGATTGCTCTCTGCCAGAAGACGAATGATAGCTATAAAGTTCCCTTCGTTGGCTACGGGTGCCTGAGCGAAATCCACCTTGTCGTCCCTATGCCCACGTAAAGCGATCTGCTGTGTGGCACATAGCATCACCACGTCGACGATATATGGCAGTATCTGTTCATTTCTTTTGACATTTTGCGCCGCCATTTGATTAATCTGTACGTCAATGCGACCCTCGACGTTTGCCATCTGAGCTCGGATAATACCTGCCCGTTCGATGCATATCTTGTGGTATTTCTTATCCTCATGTCCACTCAGCGATTCCTTGGATTTGTTGTAGTTTCTGAATGGAGTTTAAACAAAGACCCCAAGAGTTTCCTTTTCACGGTCACTCAAAAACAGTAAGCACGGTAAACACCAACCGCCTCTATGGTTGACGTGCGCACTGTATGCAAGCCATTTGTGGTGATCAAGCCATTTCCATTGGAATGTCAGGTACCGCCTTTTCGACTCGCGATATTGGGAATCCAGGGCATCAGACGTTGAAGGTTTCCAGCAATTGTCTATGAACCGAATCTTATCCGAGTCACTTAATGTTGATGATCCACGAATTACTTGTCCGACGTCATACGGCGAGACAGACACTTCAACTGTCGAGGATGCCACAGCGACGGCTGCCGCTGTACCATCAGAAGAAATAGAATTCGCAACAACACCATGCTGAGGTTGAAGTTCTCTTGGAGCGATCGGTTCTGTGTGTTCTGCCGTTGGCTCCGTGACCATATCAATCGCCTCAGGAGCTTCAGACGTTGTCGTATCTTTGCTGGAACTAGGCTTTTTAATGAAAGCGTCCAGGGTTCCTTGGCGACGTGTTTTCTTCCTTGGATTGTCCATTTTTCAAACGCACGCTCAAATCTGAAATAAATTGATAATCAAGTTGAATAACTGCAATAAAGTTGAAACTTATGGCTATACAGAACGCCTATTCCCAAACAGTAGGATATGATCGACTAGGCCTAGGCCTAGTCAGGCCCCAGCGGCTTATCCTACACCTCGGCAGCATTAATCTAACTAGGGTCTACCTCCTGCTAATTAGAGCTTATCTTCAACCATAACGAACACTAAATTAATAGATAATATTACCAGGCGATGTAGATGGATTCCATAGGCCCCTTGCAAAACGGAAATCTGAAAGACCAAAAAAAACAATTTCCTCTGTTTTAAAACATTGCTATTCCAAAAATAGGGAGGAGACTAGTCACCCCTGTCACCCCCCCCCCCCCCCTGGATCCGCCCTAGGAAGGTGAAGTATTGGGGTTTTCCTTTTAAATCCAAAATGGCAAATTCGTTCAGGTCTGCTGATCGAGAAGTAATGTACCAAGTGTTTCATGAAAGAGCGCCTCCTTCTGACAAGTAATTCTAACTGCAGCATTTAGTTTGCCAAAAGCAGGTGGATAACGGATATACAGTATATCTGGTTTCCATAAAAAATTTACATCTCGGAATGCAAAATTAAAAATAAAAACTTCATTTTTGTCCATCAAATGTCTTACAACATGGCCTATGTTTCACATATAACAATTTGCTTTGCATGCGATAATAATGTCACAGCATGCACACAAACTTCATTTACATAGGGTGTAGACAAGACTGTGCAAAATGTGTACTTAGTACTCTTAATGCTCTGATGTATGCACTACAATTGTTTGCCTAATGTCAAAAAATATCATGGACAAGCTCATATATAGAGGTGGAAAACATGTATCACTGGGAAGTATTGCTGAAAAATTATGAATTTAATTGTTTGGATGCCACCTTACCTTTGCTTGGCAGGACTTGTGACAAGCGTATTTGCATACTGCAACACAAAAGGAAATCTGACTTCAATGCAAGCAAACACTTTCTGGGAAATACATCTTGTTCACAACGCCAGACATTCTGAATAGCATAAAGCAGTGTTTGCTTGGTATAAACAAGCGTGAGATATCATATTTAAATTTATGCATCACACACCCAACAAACCACATCCCCCACCTGCACACGTCAATGAATAATCCCCTTTTTCTGGTAACTCGGATTTTAAATAATTTTTCAACCGATGATAATAGTGAGAAAGTGACACCAATGTAAAGCAAATTATATACATAGAAGCGGATTTAAAATTTAGTTAGTCAGAAGAATAAATATTTAAAACAGATAAAATGTACAGGAAATATATATATATATGACAGGAATTCCAAAATTGCATGGATGTTATACGAGTTGTGTGAAGACAAAGAAAGGCTCAAATCCTCTGGTTAAATTCCAGGGAAAAGTTTTAAACCAAAATAGGACCTTGACATCCAATACATATTGACAATTAAGGACTTTATAAGTGATTAATACGTTTTGGCAAGGTATATTCACTTTGAAAATATCACTTTTCAACTTGTTAAGAAGAGGTTTATTTGTGCATTTTACTTTCAGCTTCCATCAACGTCTGTTTAAACCTAATGGACAATGTGAAATTCAGTTATTATCCAGCATCAAAGACCATGATTGAATTACACTTGATTGGAGGAGTGACAGGGTCTCTCATTTCATACTCTGCTCACCGTAAAGCTGTCTGGTCCAAGTAGAATGAAGAACTAGTTTTGCTGTTGAAAGCTAGTGTTGATCTCTGTCAGCAGACAGGTATTACAACACCGGTGAATGATGTATTCTAACCGCCATGGGAGGCATGGAGAAGGTGACGTTTTGGGAATTAACCCTTTATCATAGCAAACACAAGACTAGTTCTGTATATCTTGGTATATATGTATATGTATATGAATACTTGTACATACTAGATGTATCTAGAATTTGTAATAATTTGTAGTAATATAATAATAATAACGAATTCTGCTCTGTTTCAATTCTGTTTCAATTTGGTGATATGCTTTGCAAACCTTTTTTTTTTTTAACTATTTTAAAACTACAACAATTCGAACATGGAATACATACTGACACTGCACTTTCAGGTCTCCTACAAATCCTACCCTGTCGCCTCACCGTGGCGTAGGAGTGGCAATGGTCAATGGCATCGAATGTCATGGCTAGCAAAGACAGGGAGGTAAACTTGATTTAAATTTGGAAAAAAATTTTTTTATTTTTTTTTGGCCACGGAACGGGCACCCACGTACGGGCACGTCCTAGTATGTATAATTCAATTAAAAATATATATAATGTTTTTTACAGTAAAAAAGGGTACTTTCAGCTTGCATTTTAACTGTAACTAGAACGGCACTTTCGACGTCACGACGTCGAATGATATGCCTCTGCCCACATTATTACATCATTGTAATACTTGTATCAAGTTTGATTTAAATCCATTCAGCTGTGCCCAAGTTAGCACATTTTTACCTGACTTGACATCTGACCTTTGACCTATTGACCCCAACATTTAATCAGTTCATGTTTACATGATTATACATACCTGTACCAAGTTTTAATTTAAATTATGGTTTTACGAAGCTGTCCGGACCTTCACGCACGCTCGAAGTTAAGTAATTGTTCACAATTGTATTTTTGTCGAAACTGTATTTATCTTACGTGTGTGTACCTATAGTGCGTCCCTTGGAAGATTATCGGTGTTAATCTTTCATACCTGTATAGAGTGGTCGAGTATTTCGTGCCACGATATATTGCGGCCCTGCTGTTGTTCTTGAAGCTTCCTACCTGGAGGCTTTGTCTTCTCTCAGCGGTCGATCGTGGTCCTGCTACTCTCGTTCTCTTAGTTTCTTTCCCAGTCTTTTCACCCCATACTTCCTTGTTTAAAATCTTAACTCAAAAAAAAACAAAGAAAACAAAAACATTTCCTTCTTTGTTCTTTTCGTTCGTTCGTTCTTCGACCACGTGTTTCACCCCCATTTCACGCTATTCCCCAGATCTGTTTTGCCCTGTTCTTTTTGCTGACATATTTTCCCCTGTTTTCTTTTCTTGTCTTGTTTTCTTTCCCCTGTCATCTTTTCCCTGTGACACGTGGTTATCCCTCGAGGGAGTCTAGGCCCTCTCCCCATTGGTATTTTTGTGAATATTAGATTGTTCTTCACGGTTCTGTTTAAATATGTTTAAACTTTCCCCTGCAGTGTTTTATTCAGTGGTATATTACAACACGTTGTTTTTCTTCCTATTTAAAAGGCTCTTTTCAATTTCCTCTTCAACTCATTCTACTTCAAAAAAATATTCAATCTCTTATAATTCGAAATCACTACATGCTCTAAATTCATATTCATTCCACCCCCCCTCTATCGTTCCTAAATGGATCGCTAACTTGAAAATCACAATAAACCCAATTTGTTAGAAATGTTCGTCTTTCATGAATCATCCACTTTCTAAACTCCCCCCTCACCGACCCTTTCAAAACTGCCCCCCAACCCCTCCCCTTCAAATCTCCCCCCCCCTACCATCCCTCTCCAATTATCCCTCCTCCCACCCCCTTCTCAAAGCTGCCTCCTCCTGACTTCATCTCCCTTCTATCTCACACCTCTACCTGCCCCAACCTTCAACTTTCCACTGCCACCCCTCAAAGAACCCCTCACTGTGCCTCATCCCATCACCATCAAACCTTTCGTCCTCATCCTTCCCTTTCTTGTAACACTTATGTAATCTCTGACACACTATTAACTGCTCTTCCTACCTCCCCCGCCCATCCTTCATCTGCCTCTACCCCACCCCTCCCCTCTCCTGCACCCGATGCCCCTCTCTCTCCTCATTAACGATATGGACCTCAAACATCCGAGGCCTTCGCTCAAACCTGATTGATCTCTCCATTCAGGTTGCTTCTGACAATCCAGACTTGATCTGCTCAACAGAAACTTTCCTCCTTCAAAATGTCTCTGATTCCTTAATATCTCTTCCTGGTTACTCCCTCCTCCGGTATGATAGACCTGAGCCTCGTCCTGGTGGTGGGGTTGCCATCTTTATCAAAAACTCTCTTCCTCACTCTCCTTGCACTGCCCTCTCTCCAACCCACCCCCAGGAGTACCTCTGGCTATGGCTTTCTCTCCACTCCCACCTTTTGTTCATATGTGTTCTGTACCGTCCTCCAAACAGTGATGACTCCATTTACATGTCGCTGTCTGAGAACATGGACCAACTTCTATCAACTCATCCCAACTCTCTCTTCCTCATATGTGGCGACTTCCACTGTCATCATGCCAGCTGGCTGGGTGTGGGTTCCTCTCTCACCAGCCATGGCACCTCAGCAAAGGACTTCTGTGACTCATTGGGACTGACACAATCTGTCGATTTCCCGACCCGGATCTCAGTCAATGGAGTATCTTCTCTTCGAGACGTGGTTATGACAAACTTCCCTGCAAATGTCTGCTGCTCTTCTTCTGCTCCAATCGGTTCTTCTGATCATGTGCTTGTTAAAGTGGACATCTCTCTGGCCATTCTCAGAGAGCCTCCTCAGTGTCGACGAGTCTGGCATTTCACTCAGGCCGACTGGCACGGGCTGCAAGCAGCCATCAATCATCTGGACTGGTCTCCCATCTCTACTGCCTCTGACATCAATTCTTCCTGGGAATTCTTCCAAAGCAAACTGCTCTCTCTCATGCACAGATTTATCCCATCTCGTCTTCAGTTGTCTTACCCTTCCTCCCATCCATTGGTACAATGAATCTTGTGGTGAGGCAGTTGCCCTGAAACAACTTGCCTTTGCCTCTTGGAAGGCAAATCCAACTGAAGGCAATCTCAGTTCCTTCCACCAAGTTCGGAACAAGTGTGTGTCTACCCTCAGGGGTGCCAGGAAGCACTATCTCTCCACACTCAAGAATGAACTCTCAAACCTGTCTCCTTCCTCCAAATCCTGGTGGCGTCTGGTCAAATCCGTTTCTGGTGTTTGTTCCCCCTCCATCCCCTCCCTCACCTCAAATGGCTACACAGTTGACACATCACGTGAGAAAGCCGAATGCCTCAACTCTGTGTTTGCCTCAAAATCTTGTGTCCCAAACCATTCTCTTTCTGTTCCCACCTTACCCAGTCAAATCCATCTGCTCCTGGACTCTGTGTCCTTCTCTCCTGACAAGGTGGAGAAGTTTTTGTCAAACCTCGACTCTGATTCTGCAACTGGACCAGACGGCATCAGCCCACGGGTCCTAAAATCCTGCTTTTCCGCTCTATTTCACCCTCTCTCTGTTCTTTTCACCCTCTCTTTTGCTCAAGATCATCTGCCAGCATCTTGGAAATCAGCAAACATTACCGCTTTACACAAAAAAGGTGCAAAAACAGATCCTTGCAACTACAGACCAATCAGCCTGCTCCCAATTATCAGCAAAGTCATGGAATCCATCATTGCTTCGGATATCAAATCCTTCCTCTTCTCCAATGGCTTGATCTCCGATCATCCATTTGGATTCAGACCAGGTCATTCTACTCAGGACATGTTGCTTCTGCTGTCTCAACAATGGATAGAGGTCCTCAATGCCAAACAGGAAATCAGAGCAGTCTCCCTTGATATATCACGTGCCTTCGATACGGTCTGGCACCCAACTCTGCTCACCAAACTCTCCTCCTATGGTATCCATGGAAATCTCCACGCTTGGCTTGCGGACTTCCTCTCTCGTCGTAGTCAACGTGTGGCCCTGAATGGATTTCTCTCATCGCCCCTTCCTGTTCTGGCTGGAGTTCCCCAAGGTAGTGTTCTGGGCGCTGTGCTTTTTCTTGTCTTCATCAATGATCTCTCCGACTCTCTGGAAAATCCTCTTTATCTCTTTGCTGATGACTCCACTCTCTGCCGCTCCATTCCTCATTCCTCAGATCGGCAGCCTGCAGCCTCTTCACTCTCTGCAGACCTGGACAAAATCACAGACTGGTCAAACAAGTGGAACATGTCTTTCAATCCTGACAAATCTCACACTCTTACTATGTCTCTCCGAAAAGACCGAATGGAAAACCCTCCCATCTACTTTCTCAACAATCCTCTCCAAGAAGTTCTGTCACTCAAGCTTTTGGGTCTCACTATCTGCCATGATCTTTCTTGGGAAAACCACATTTCCAAGCTGGCCTCCAAAGCCAGTCGCCGACTGGGCATCCTCCGTCGTGCGAAGTCCTTCCTTGGGACACCTGAGCTCCTCACCATATACAAGGCTTTCATCTGCAGCTCAATGGAATACTGTTCCCCCCTCTGGGCCGGTACTCCTGCCTCACACCTAGCTCGGCTTCACGCTGTTGAAGCCAAAGCTTTCAGAATCATTGGAATCTCCTGCGATGAAGCTAACTCCGAGGGCCTTTCACTCATTCACCGCAGGCAGGTTGGTCGTCTTTCTGTCTTCTACCGACTCCTCTCTGGCCTTCCTCCCCCAGCTCTCTCGGTGATCTGTCCCCCAAATATTCCTACAGGTCGCACAAGATCTGCCAGCAACCCTCTGATGGTTAAACTGCCGAAATCTCGGCTCTCTGCTCACCTTCACTCTTTCATTCCCCTTTTTTCCTGCCTCTGGAACAAATTCCCCCACTCCCTTTAATCCCACTCCTCCCTCCCGGTCTTTAAAACAGCTGTTCACCACCATCTCTTATCTTCCCCCATCCAAAACCTTGATCCTTTCTACCCCCGCTAATTCACCCCAGATACACTTTTTCGAAATTCCAACTTCTTTCCTGGAAGTCCTTGCAGTGTCCATATGTTTTATACCTCTCCCACCTCCCCCCAAGCCCTCTCCCTCCCACAGTTCTCTCGATGTCCCTGCTCTCAAATGTTGTGTTTGTGTCATTCCCCCTCTCCCCATCTTGTCTACCGCTCCCCTTATTTTGTGTTTTATATGTCGGTTTGTGTCGGTTTGACTTTTTGTGTGATTAATGTTAGCTCTTTCACGAGTCTCAATCTTGAATACAAAAAAGTAAAATAAAAAAATCCCTTCAGCTGTTCACAAGTTCTCACATTTTTACCTGACATGACCTTTGACCTTTAGCCTTTGACATCCGGACCCCCAAAATCTAAACAGTTAACCTTTACATCATTATACATATCTGTACCAAGTCTGAATTTGATCCCATTAGCCATTCTCAAGTTATAGACCTATTACAGACTTTGACCTTTAACCTTTGACCGCTTGAACCCAAAATCTAATCAGTTAATGTTTACATCATTATACATACCTGTTCCAAGTTTGAATTACATCACTTCAGCCATTCTCACGTTG